>NW_027552657.1:0-65531 GCF_045843805.1 Urocitellus parryii | reverse complement strand
AGAACGAAATTTGGTGAGCCAAGTGGGATTGGTGTACTGATCATTAAATAGAAGTATCATCAAGATTGGGTGAAAAAATGTTTGCTGAGATTTCAGGAAACTCGTAGTTTTTTGGAAGCTTGGCAACCCCTTTCAATGAAAGGGATTCTCGTCAGTGTCTGCTTGGGGCTACTTCAATAGCACACAAACCATAGCAATAGAACTTGGAACTACATTATTGTGCCAAGTTTCAAAGAGCTAGCACAAACCGTGTTTGATTTAGAGTTCCAACTACATGTATCCATATAGGAGAAAACAGAGTGAAACCTAAACATGAAAACGGTTCCTGCAACGGAACGGTTTAACCTAGAAGAATGAAATTTGGTGAGCCAAGTGGGATTGGTGTACTGACCATTAAATGGAAGTATCATCAAGATTGGGTGAAAAAATGTTTGCTGAGATTTCGGGAAACTCGTAGTTTTTTGGAAGCTTGACAATCCCTTTCAATGAAAGGGATTCTCGTCAGTCTCTGCTTGGGGCTACTTCAATAGCACACAAATCATAGCGATAGAACTTGGAACTACATTATTGTGCCAAGTTTCAAAGAGCTAGCACAAGCCGTGTTTGATTTAGAGTTCCAACTACATGTATCCATATAGGAGAAAACAGAGTGAAACCTAAACATGAAAAGGGTTACTGCAAAGGAACGGTTTAACCTAGAAGAACGAAATTTGGTGAGCCAAGTGGGATTCGTGGACTGATCACTACCTGCAAGTATCATCAAGATTGGGTGAAAAAATGTTTGCTGCGATTTCAGGAAACTCGCAGTTTTTTGGAAGCTTGGCAACCCCTTTCAATGAATGGGATTCTCGTCAGTCTCTGCTTGGGGCTACTTCAAAAGCACACAAACCATAGCGATAGAACTTGGAACTACATTTTTGTGCCAAGTTTAAAAGAGCTAGCAAAAACCGTGTTTGATTTAGAGTTCCAACTACATGTATCCATATAGGAGAAAACAGAGTGAAACCTAAACATGAAAACGGTTACTGCAAAGGAACGGTTTAACCTAGAAGAACGAAATTTGGTGAGCCAAGTGGGATTCGTGTACTGATCACTACCTGCAAGTATCATCAAGATTGGGTGAAAAAATATTTGCTGAGATTTCAGGAAACTCGTAGTTTTTTGGAAGCTTGATAACCCCTTTCAATGAAAGGGATTCTCGTCAGTCTCTGCTTGGGGCTACTTCAAAAGCACACAAATCATAGCGACAGAACTTGGAACTACATTATTGTGCCAAGTTTCAAAGAGCTAGCACAAACCGTGTTTGATTTAGAGTTCCAACTACATGTATCCATATAGGAGAAAACAGAGTGAAACCTAAACATGAAAACGGTTACTGCAAAGGAACGGTTTAACCTAGAAGAACGAAATTTGGTGAGCCAAGTGGGATTGGTGTACTGATCATTAAATGGAAGTATCATCAAGATTGGGTGAAAAAATGTTAGCTGAGATTTCAGGAAACTCGTAGTTTTTTGGAACCTTGATAACCCCTTTCAATGAAACGGATTCTCGTAAGTCTCTGCTTGGGGCTACTTCAATAGCACACAAACCATAGCGATAGAACTTGGAACTATATTCTTGTGCCAAGTTTCAAAGAGCTAGCACAAACCGTGTTTGATTTAGAGTTCCAACTACATGTATCCATATAGGAGAAAACAGAGTGAAACCTAAACATGAAAACGGTTACTGCAAAGGAACGGTTTAACCTAGAAGAACGAAATTTAGTGAGCCAAGTGAGATTCGTGTACTGATCACTACCTGCAAGTATCATCAAGATTGGGTGAAAAAATGTTTGCTGAGATTTCAGGAAACTCGTAGTTTTTTGGAAGCTTGGCAACCCCTTTCAATGAAAGGGATTCTCGTCAGTCTCTGCTTGGGGCTACTTCAATAGCACACAAACCATAGCAATAGAACTTGGAACTACATTATTGTGCCAAGTTTCAAAGAGCTAGCACAAACCGTGTTTGATTTAGAGTTCCAACTACATGTATCCATATAGGAGAAAACAGAGTGAAACCTAAACATGAAAACGGTTCCTGCAAAGGAACGGTTTAACCTAGAAGAATGAAATTTGGTGAGCCAAGTGGGATTGGTGTACTGACCATTAAATGAAAGTATCATCAAGATTGGGTGAAAAAATGTTTGCTGAGATTTCGGGAAACTCGTAGTTTTTTGGAAGCTTGACAATCCCTTTCAATGAAAGGGATTCTCGTCAGTCTCTGCTTGGGGCTACTTCAATAGCACACAAATCATAGCGATAGAACTTGGAACTACATTATTGTGCCAAGTTTCAAAGAGCTAGCACAAGCCGTGTTTGATTTAGAGTTCCAACTACATGTATCCATATAGGAGAAAACAGAGTGAAACCTAAACATGAAAAGGGTTACTGCAAAGGAACGGTTTAACCTAGAAGAACGAAATTTGGTGAGCCAAGTGGGATTCGTGTACTGATCACTACCTGCAAGTATCATCAAGATTGGGTGAAAAAATGTTTGCTGCGATTTCAGGAAACTCGCAGTTTTTTGGAAGCTTGGCAACCCCTTTCAATGAATGGGATTCTCGTCAGTCTCTGCTTGGGGCTACTTCAAAAGCACACAAACCATAGCGATAGAACTTGGAACTACATTTTTGTGCCAAGTTTAATAGAGCTAGCAAAAACCGTGTTTGATTTAGAGTTCCAACTACATGTATCCATATAGGAGAAAACAGAGTGAAACCTAAACATGAAAACGGTTACTGCAAAGGAACGGTTTAACCAAGAAGAACGAAATTTAGTGAGCCAAGTGAGATTCGTGTACTGATCACTACCTGCAAGTATCATCAAGATTGGGTGAAAAAATGTTTGCTGAGATTTCAGGAAACTCGCAGTTTTTTGGAAGCTTGGCAACCCCTTTCAATGAAAGGGATTCTCGTCAGGCTCTGCTTGGGGCTACTTCAATAGCACACAAACCATAGCGATAGAACTTGGAACTACATTATTGTGCCAAGTTTCAAAGAGCTAGCACAAACCGTGTTTGATTTAGAGTTCCAACTACACGTATCTATATAGGAGAAAACAGAGTGAAACCAAAACATGAAAAGGGTTACTGCAAAGGAACGTTTTAACCTAGAAGAACGAAATTTGGTGAGCCAAGTGGGATTGGTTACTGATCATTAAATGGAAGTATCATCAAGATTGGGTGAAAAAATGTTTGCTGAGATTTCAGGAAACTCGCAGTTTTTTGGAAGCCTCCAACCACTTTCAATGAAAGTGATTCTCGTCAGTCTCTGCTTGGGGCTACTTCAATAGCACACAAACCATAGCGATAGAACTTGGAACTACATTATTGTGCCAAGTTTCAAAGAGCTAGCACAAACCGTGTTTGATTTAGAGTTCCAACTACATGTATCCATATAGGAGAAAACAGAGTGAAACCTAAACATGAAAACGCTTACGGCAAAGGAACTTTTTAACCTAGAAGAACGAAATTTGGTGAGCCAAGTGGGATTGGTGTACTGATCATTAAATAGAAGTATCATCAAGATTGGGTGAAAAAATGTTTGCTGAGATTTCAGGAAACTCGTAGTTTTTTGGAAGCTTGGCAACCCCTTTCAATGAAAGGGATTCTCGTCAGTCTCTGCTTGGGGCTACTTCAAAAGCACACAAACCATAGCAATAGAACTTGGAACTACATTATTGTGCCAAGTTTCAAAGAGCTAGCACAAACCGTGTTTGATTTAGAGTTCCAACTACATGTATCCATATAGGAGAAAACAGAGTGAAACCTAAACATGAAAACGGTTCCTGCAAAGGAACGGTTTAACCTAGAAGAATGAAATTTGGTGAGCCAAGTGGGATTGGTGTACTGACCATTAAATGGAAGTATCATCAAGATTGGGTGAAAAAATGTTTGCTGAGATTTCGGGAAACTCGTAGTTTTTGGAAGCTTGACAATCCCTTTCAATGAAAGGGATTCTCGTCAGTCTCTGCTTGGGGCTACTTCAATAGCACACAAATCATAGCGATAGAACTTGGAACTACATTATTGTGCCAAGTTTCAAAGAGCTAGCACAAGCCGTGTTTGATTTAGAGTTCCAACTACATGTATCCATATAGGAGAAAACAGAGTGAAACCTAAACATGAAAAGGGTTACTGCAAAGGAACGGTTTAACCTAGAAGAACGAAATTTGGTGAGCCAAGTGGGATTCGTGTACTGATCACTACCTGCAAGTATCATCAAGATTGGGTGAAAAAATGTTTGCTGCGATTTCAGGAAACTCGCAGTTTTTTGGAAGCTTGGCAACCCCTTTCAATGAATGGGATTCTCGTCAGTCTCTGCTTGAGGCTACTTCAAAAGCACACAAACCATAGCGATAGAACTTGGAACTACATTTTTGTGCCAAGTTTAAAAGAGCTAGCACAAACCGTGTTTGATTTAGAGTTCCAACTACATGTATCCATATAGGAGAAAACAGAGTGAAACCTAAACATGAAAACGGTTCCTGCAAAGGAACGGTTTAACCAAGAAGAACGAAATTTAGTGAGCCAAGTGAGATTCGTGTACTGATCACTACCTGCAAGTATCATCAAGATTGGGTGAAAAAATGTTTGCTGAGATTTCAGGAAACTCGCAGTTTTTTGGAAGCCTCCAACCACTTTCAATGAAAGTGATTCTCGTCAGTCTCTGCTTGGGGCTACTTCAATAGCACACAAACCATAGCGATAGAACTTGGAACTACATTATTGTGCCAAGTTTCAAAGAGCTAGCACAAACCATGTTTGATTTAGAGTTCCAAATACATGTATCTATATAGGAGAAAACAGAGTGAAACCTAAACATGAAAACAGTTACTGCAAAGGAACGGTTTAACCTAGAAGAACGAAATTTGGTGAGCCAAGTGGGATTGGTGTACTGATCACTACATGCAAGTATCATCAAGATTGGGTGAAAAATTGTTTGCTGAGATTTCAGGAAACTCGTAGTTTTTTGGAAGCTTGGCAACCCCTTTCAATGAAAGGGGTTCTCGTCAGTGTCTGCTTGGGGTACTTCAATAGCACACAAACCATAGCGATAGAACTTGGAACTACATTATTGTGCCAAGTTTCAAAGAGCTAGCACAAACCGTGTTTGATTTAGAGTTCCAACTACATGTATCCATATAGGAGAAAACAGAGTGAAACCTAAACATGAAAACGGTTACTGCAAAGGAACGGGTTTAACCTAGAAGAACGAAATTTGGTGAACCAAGTAGGATTGGTGTACTGATCATTAAATGGAAGTATCATCAAGATTGGGTGAAAAAATGTTTGCTGAGATTTCGGGAAACTCTAGTTTTTTGGAAGCTTGGCAACCCCTTTCAATGAAAGGGATTCTCGTCAGTCTCTGCTTGGGGCTACTTCAATAGCACACAAACCATAGCGATAGAACTTGGAACTACATTATTGTGCCAAGTTTCAAAGAGCTAGCACAAACCGTGTTTGATTTAGAGTTCCAACTACATGTATCCATATAGGAGAAAACAGAGTGAAACCTAAACATGAAAACGGTTACTGCAAAGGAACGGTTTAACCTAGAAGAACGAAATTTGGTGAGCCAAGTAGGATTCGTGTACTGATCACTAACTGCAAGTATCATCAAGATTGGGTGAAAAAATGTTTGCTGAGATTTCAGGAAACTCCTAGTTTTTTGGAAGCTTGTAAACCCCTTTCAATGAAAGGGATTCTCGTCAGTCTCTGCTTGGGGCTACTTCAATAGCACACAAACCATAGCGATAGAACTTGGAACTACATTATTGTGCCAAGTTTCAAAGAGCTAGCACAAACCGTGTTTGATTTAGAGTTCCAACTACATGTATCCATATAGGAGAAAACAGAGTGAAACCTAATCATGAAAACGGTTACTGCAAAGGAACGTTTTTACCCGAGAAGAACGAAATTTAGTGAGCCAAGTGGGATTCGTGTACTGATCACTACATGCAAGTATCATCTAGATTGGGTGAAAAATTGTTTGCTGAGATTTCAGGAAACTCGTAGTTTTTTGGAAGCTTTGCAACCCCTTTCAATGAAAGGGATTCTCGTCAGTCTCTGCTTGGGGCTACTTCAATAGCACACAAACCCTAGCGATAGATCATAAAACAACATTATTGTGCCAAGTTTCAAAGAGCTAGCACAAACCTTGTTTGATTTAGAGTTCCAACTACATGTATCTATATAGGAGAAAACAGAGTGAAACCTAAAAATGAAAACGATTACTGCAAAGGAACGGTTTATCCTAGAAGAACGAAATTTGGTGAGCCAAGTGGGATTGGTGTACTGATCATTAAATGGAAGTATCATCAAGATTGGGTGAAAAAATGTTTGCTGAGATTTCAGGAAACGCGCAGTTTTTTGGAAGCCTGGCAACCCCTTTCAATGAAAGGGATTCTCGTCAGTCTCTGCTTGGGGCTACTTCAATAGCACACAAACCTTAGCGATAGAACTTGGAACTACATTATTGTGCCAAGTTTCAAAGAGATCGCACAAACCGTGTTTGATTTAGAGTTCCAACTACATGTATCCATATAGGAGAAAACAGAGTGAAACCTAAACATGAAAACGGTTACTGCAAAGGAACGGTTTAACCTAGAAGAACGAAATTTGGTGAGCCAAGTGGGATTCGTGTACTGATCACTACCTGCAAGTATCATCAAGATTGGGTGAAAAAATGTTTGCTGAGATTTCAGGAAACTCGTAGTTTTTTGGAAGCTTGATAACCCCTTTCAATGAGAGGGATTCTCGTCAGTCTCTGCTTGGGGCTACTTCAATAGCACACAAACCATAGCGACAGAACTTGGAACTACATTATTGTGCCAAGTTTCAAAGAGCTAGCACAAACCGTGTTTGATTTAGAGTTCCAACTACATGTATCCATATAGGAGAAAACAGAGTGAAACCTAAACATGAAAACGATTACTGCAAAGAAACGGTTTAACCTAGAAGAACGAAATTTGGTGAGCCAAGTGGGATTTGTGTACTGATCAATAAATGGAATTATCATCAAGACTGGGTGAAAAAATGTTTGCTGAGATTTCAGGAAACTCGCAGTTTTTTGGAAGCCTGACAACCCCTTTCCATGATAGGGATTCTCGTCAGTCTCTGCTTGGGGCTACTTCAATAGCACACAAACCATAGCGATAGAACTTGGAACTATATTATTGTGCCAAGTTTCAAAGAGCTAGCACAAACCGTGTTTGATTTAGAGTTCCAACTACATGTATCCATATAGGAGAAAACAGAGTGAAACCTAAACATGAAAACGGTTACTGCAAAGGAACTTTTTAACCTAGAAGAACGAAATTTGGTGAGCCAAGTGGGATTGGTGTACTGATCATTAAATAGAAGTATCATCAAGATTGGGTGAAAAAATGTTTGCTGAGATTTCAGGAAACTCGTAGTTTCTTGGAAGCTTGGCAACCCCTTTCAATGAAAGGGATTCTCGTCAGTCTCTGCTTGGGGCTACTTCAATAGCACACAAACCATAGCAATAGAACTTGGAACTACATTATTGTGCCAAGTTTCAAAGAGCTAGCACAAACCGTGTTTGATTTAGAGTTCCAACTACATGTATCCATATAGGAGAAAACAGAGTGAAACCTAAACATGAAAACGGTTCCTGCAAAGGAACGGTTTAACCTAGAAGAATGAAATTTGGTGAGCCAAGTGGGATTGGTGTACTGACCATTAAATGGAAGTATCATCAAGATTGGGTGAAAAAATGTTTGCTGAGATTTCGGGAAACTCGTAGTTTTTTGGAAGCTTGACAATCCCTTTAATTGAAAGGGATTCTCGTCAGTCTCTGCTTGGGGCTACTTCAATAGCACACAAATCATAGCGATAGAACTTGGAACTACATTATTGTGCCAAGTTTCAAAGAGCTAGCACAAGCCGTGTTTGATTTAGAGTTCCACCTACATGTATCCATATAGGAGAAAACAGAGTGAAACCTAAACATGAAAAGGGTTACTGCAAAGGAACGGTTTAACCTAGAAGAACGAAATTTGGTGAGCCAAGTGGGATTCGTGTACTGATCACTACCTGCAAGTATCATCAAGATTGGGTGAAAAAATGTTTGCTGCGATTTCAGGAAACTCGCAGTTTTTTGGAAGCTTGGCAACCCCTTTCAATGAATGGGATTCTCGTCAGTCTCTGCTTGGGGCTACTTCAAAAGCACACAAACCATAGCGATAGAACTTGGAACTCCATTTTTGTGCCAAGTTTAAAGAGCTAGCAAAAAACCGTGTTTGATTTAGAGTTCCAACTACATGTATCCATATAGGAGAAAACAGAGTGAAACCTAAACATGAAAACGGTTACTGCAAAGGAACGGTTTAACCTAGAAGAACGAAATTTGGTGAGCCAAGTGGGATTCGTGTACTGATCACTACCTGCAAGTATCATCAAGATTGGGTGAAAAAATGTTTGCTGAGATTTCAGGAAACTCGTAGTTTTTTGGAAGCTTGATAACCCCTTTCAATGAAAGGGATTCTCGTCAGTCTCTGCTTGGGGCTACTTCAAAAGCACACAAATCATAGCGACAGAACTTGGAACTACATTATTGTGCCAAGTTTCAAAGAGCTAGCACAAACCGTGTTTGATTTAGAGTTCCAACTACATGTATCCATATAGGAGAAAACAGAGTGAAACCTAAACATGAAAACGGTTACTGCAAAGGAACGGTTTAACCTAGAAGAACGAAATTTGGTGAGCCAAGTGGGATTGGTGTACTGATCATTAAATGGAAGTATCATCAAGATTGGGTGAAAAAATGTTAGCTGAGATTTCAGGAAACTCGTAGTTTTTTGGAACCTTGATAACCCCTTTCAATGAAACGGATTCTCGTAAGTCTCTGCTTGGGGCTACTTCAATAGCACACAAACCATAGCGATAGAACTTGGAACTATATTCTTGTGCCAAGTTTCAAAGAGCTAGCACAAACCGTGTTTGATTTAGAGTTCCAACTACATGTATCCATATAGGAGAAAACAGAGTGAAACCTAAACATGAAAACGGTTACTGCAAAGGAACGGTTTAACCTAGAAGAACGAAATTTAGTGAGCCAAGTGAGATTCGTGTACTGATCACTACCTGCAAGTATCATCAAGATTGGGTGAAAAAATGTTTGCTGAGATTTCAGGAAACTCGTAGTTTTTTGGAAGCTTGGCAACCCCTTTCAATGAAAGGGATTCTCATCAGTCTCTGCTTGGGGCTACTTCAATAGCACACAAACCATAGCGATAGAACTTGGAACTACATTATTGTGCCAAGTTTCAAAGAGCTAGCACAAACCGTGTTTGATTTAGAGTGCCAACTACATGTATCCATATAGGAGAAAACAGAGTGAAACCTAAACATGAAAACAGTTACTGCAAAGGAACGGTTTAACCTAGAAGAACGAAATTTGGTGAGCCAAGTGGGATTGGTGTACTGATCATTAAATGGAAGTATCATCAAGATTGGGTGAAAAAATGTTTGCTGAGATTTCTGGAAACTCGTAGTTTTTTGGAAGCTTGGCAACCCCTTTCAATGAAAGGGATTCTCGTCAGTCTCTGCTTGGGGCTACTTCAATAGCACACAAACCCTAGCGATAGAACTTGAAACTACATTATTGTGCCAAGTTTCAAAGAGCTAGCACAAACCGTGTTTGATTTAGAGTTCCAAATACATGTATCTACATAGGAGAAAACAGAGTGAAACCTAAATATGAAAACGATTACTGCAAAGAAACGGTTTAACCTAGAAGAACGAAATTTGGTGAGCCAAGTGGGATTGGTGTACTGATCATTAAATGGAATTATCATCAAGACTGGGTGAAAAAATGTTTGCTGAGATTTCAGGAAACTCGCAGTTTTTTGGAAGCCTGACAACCCCTTTCCATGATAGGGATTCTCGTCAGTCTCTGCTTGGGGCTACTTCAATAGCACACAAACCATAGCGATAGAACTTGGAACTACATTATTGTGCCAAGTTTCAAAGAGCTAGCACAAACCGTGTTTGATTTAGAGTTCCAACTACATGTATCCATATAGGAGAAAACAGAGTGAAACCTAAACATGAAAACGGTTACGGCAAAGGAACTTTTTAACCTAGAAGAACGAAATTTGGTGAGCCAAGTGGGATTGGTGTACTGATCATTAAATAGAAGTATCATCAAGATTGGGTGAAAAAATGTTTGCTGAGATTTCAGGAAACTCGTAGTTTTTTGGAAGCTTGGCAACCCCTTTCAATGAAAGGGATTCTCGTCAGTCTCTGCTTGGGGCTACTTCAAAAGCACACAAACCATAGCAATAGAACTTGGAACTACATTATTGTGCCAAGTTTCAAAGAGCTAGCACAAACCGTGTTTGATTTAGAGTTCCAACTACATGTATCCATATAGGAGAAAACAGAGTGAAACCTAAACATGAAAACGGTTCCTGCAAAGGAACGGTTTAACCTAGAAGAATGAAATTTGGTGAGCCAAGTGGGATTGGTGTACTGACCATTAAATGGAAGTATCATCAAGATTGGGTGAAAAAATGTTTGCTGAGATTTCGGGAAACTCGTAGTTTTTGGAAGCTTGACAATCCCTTTCAATGAAAGGGATTCTCGTCAGTCTCTGCTTGGGGCTACTTCAATAGCACACAAACCATAGCGATAGAACTTGGAACTACATTATTGTGCCAAGTTTCAAAGAGCTACCACAAACCGTGTTTGATTTAGAGTTCCAACTACATGTATCCATATAGGAGAAAGCAGAGTGTAACCTAAATATGAAAACGATTACTGCAAAGGAACGGTTTAACCAAGAAGAACGAAATTTAGTGAGCCAAGTGAGATTCGTGTACTGATCACTACCTGCAAGTATCATCAAGATTGGGTGAAAAAATGTTTGCTGAGATTTCAGGAAACTCGCAGTTTTTTGGAAGCCTCCAACCACTTTCAATGAAAGTGATTCTCGTCAGTCTCTGCTTCGGGCTACTTCAATAGCACACAAACCATAGCGATAGAACTTGGAACTATATTATTGTGCCAAGTTTCAAAGAGCTAGCACAAACCATGTTTGATTTAGAGTTCCAAATACATGTATCTATATAGGAGAAAACAGAGTGAAACCTAAACATGAAAACAGTTACTGCAAAGGAACGGTTTAACCTAGAAGAACGAAATTTGGTGAGCCAAGTGGGATTGGTGTACTGATCACTACATGCAAGTATCATCAATATTGGGTGAAAAATTGTTTGCTGAGATTTCAGGAAACTCGTAGTTTTTTGGAAGCTTGGCAACCCCTTTCAATGAAAGGGGTTCTCGTCAGTGTCTGCTTGGGGTACTTCAATAGCACACAAACCATAGCGATAGAACTTGGAACTACATTATTGTGCCAAGTTTCAAAGAGCTAGCACAAACCGTGTTTGATTTAGAGTTCCAACTACATGTATCCATATAGGAGAAAACAGAGTGAAACCTAAACATGAAAACGGTTACTGCAAAGGAACGGTTTAACCTAGAAGAACGAAATTTGGTGAACCAAGTAGGATTGGTGTACTGATCATTAAATGGAAGTATCATCAAGATTGGGTGAAAAAATGTTTGCTGAGATTTCGGGAAACTCGTAGTTTTTTGGAAGCTTGGCAACCCCTTTCAATGAAAGGGATTCTCGTCAGTCTCTGCTTGGGGCTACTTCAATAGCACACAAACCATAGCGATAGAACTTGGAACTACATTATTGTGCCAAGTTTCAAAGAGCTAGCACAAACCGTGTTTGATTTAGAGTTCCAACTACATGTATCCATATAGGAGAAAACAGAGTGAAACCTAAACATGAAAACGGTTACTGCAAAGGAACGGTTTAACCTAGAAGAACGAAATTTGGTGAGCCAAGTGGGATTCGTGTACTGATCACTACCTGCAAGTATCATCAAGATTGGGTGAAAAAATGTTTGCTGAGATTTCAGGAAACTCGTAGTTTTTGGAAGCTTGTTAACCCCTTTCAATGAAAGTGATTCTCGTCAGTCTCTGCTTGGGGCTACTTCAAAAGCACACAAATCATAGCGACAGAACTTGGAACTACATTATTGTGCCAAGTTTCAAAGAGCTAGCACAAACCGTGTTTGATTTAGAGTTCCAACTACATGTATCCATATAGGAGAAAACAAAATGAAACCTAAACATGAAAACAGTTACTGCAAAGGAAGGGTTTAACCTAGAAGAACGAAATTTGGTGAGCCAAGTGGGATTGGTGTACTGATCATTAAATGGAAGTATCATCAAGATTGGGTGAAAAAATCTTTGCTGAGATTTCAGGAAACTTGTAGTTTTTTGGAAGCTTGGCAACCCCTTTCAATGAAAGGGATTCTCGTCAGTCTCTGCTTGGGGCTACTTCAATAGCACACAAACCATAGCGATAGAACTTGGAACTACATTATTGTGCCAAGTTTCAAAGAGCTACCACAAACCGTGTTTGATTTAGAGTTCCAACTACATGTATCCATATAGGAGAAAGCAGAGTGTAACCTAAATATGAAAACGATTACTGCAAAGGAACTGTTTAACCTAGAAGAACGAAATTTGGTGAGCCAAGTGGGATTGGTGTACTGATCATTAAATGGAAGTATCATCAAGACTGGGTGAAAAAATGTTTGCTGAGATTTCAGGATACTCGCAGTTTTTTGGAAGCCTGGCAACCCCTTTCTATGAAAGGGATTCTCGTCAGTCTCTGCTTGGGGCTACTTCAATAGCACACAAACCATAGCGATAGAACTTGGAACTACATTATTGTGCCAAGTTTCAAAGAGCTAGCACAAACCGTGTTTGATTTAGAGTTCCAACTACATGTATCCATATAGGAGAAAACAGAGTGTAACCTAATCATGAAAACGGTTACTGCAAAGGAACGTTTTAACCGAGAAGAACGAAATTTAGTGAGCCAAGTGGGATTCCTGTACTGATCACTACATGCAAGTATCATCTAGATTGGGTGAAAAATTGTTTGCTGAGATTTCAGGAAACTCGTAGTTTTTTGGAAGCTTTGCAACCCCTTTCAATGAAAGGGATTCTCGTCAGTCTCTGCTTGGGGCTACTTCAATAGCACACAAACCCTAGCGATAGATCATAAAACAACATTATTGTGCCAAGTTTCAAAGAGCTAGCACAAACCGTGTTTGATTTAGAGTTCCAACTACATGTGTCTATATAGGAGAAAACAGAGTGAAACCTAAATATGAAAACGATTACTGCAAAGGAACGGTTTAACCTAGAAGAACGAAATTTGGTGAGCCAAGTGGGATTGGTGTACTGATCATTAAATGGAAGTATCATCAAGATTGGGTGAAAAAATGTTTGCTGAGATTTCAGGAAACTCGCAGTTTTTTGGAAGCCTGGCAACCCCTTTCAATGAAAGGGATTCTCCTCAGTCTCTGCTTGGGGCTACTTCAATAGCACACAAACCTTAGCGATAGAACTTGGAACTACATTTATTGTGCCAAGTTTCAAAGAGATAGCACAAACCGTGTTTGATTTAGAGTTCCAACTACATGTATCCATATAGGAGAAAACAGAGTGAAACCTAAATATGAAAACGGTTACTGCAAAGGAACGGTTTAACCTAGAAGAACGAAATTTGGTGAGCCAAGTGGGATTCGTGTACTGATGACTACCTGCAAGTATCATCAAGTTTGGGTGAAAAAATGTTTGCTGAGATTTCAGGAAACTCGCAGTTTTTTGGAAGCTTGGCA
This sequence comes from Urocitellus parryii, assembly GCF_045843805.1. NCBI lineage: Eukaryota > Metazoa > Chordata > Mammalia > Rodentia > Sciuridae > Urocitellus > Urocitellus parryii. The sequence goes on along the minus strand of NW_027552657.1, from coordinate 51,763 downwards.
ACCCCTTTCAATGAAAGGGATTCTCATCAGTCTCTGCTTGGGGCTACTTCAATAGCACACAAACCATAGCGATAGAACTTGGAACTACATTATTGTGCCAAGTTTCAAAGAGCTAGCACAAACCGTGTTTGATTTAGAGTGCCAACTACATGTATCCATATAGGAGAAAACAGAGTGAAACCTAAACATGAAAACAGTTACTGCAAAGGAACGGTTTAACCTAGAAGAACGAAATTTGGTGAGCCAAGTGGGATTGGTGTACTGATCATTAAATGGAAGTATCATCAAGACTGGGTGAAAAAATGTTTCCTGAGATTTCTGGATACTCGCAGTTTTTTGGAAGCATCCAACCCCTTTCAATGAAAGGGATTCTCGTCAGTCTCTCTTTGGGGCTACTTCAATAGCACACAAACCATAGCGATAGAACTTGGAACTACATTATTGTGCCAAGTTTCAAAGAGCTAGCACAAACCGTGTTTGATTTAGAGTTCCAACTACATGTATCCATATAGGAGAAAACAGAGTGAAACCTAAACATGAAAACGGTTACTGCAAAGGAACGGTTTAACCTAGAAGAATGAAATTTGGTGAGCCAAGTGGGATTGGTGTACTGACCATTAAATGGAAGTATCATCAAGATTGGGTGAAAAAATGTTTGCTGAGATTTCGGGAAACTCGTAGTTTTTTGGAAGCTTGGCAATCCTTTCAATGAAAGGGATTCTCGTCAGTCTCTGCTTGGGGCTACTTCAATAGCACACAAATCATAGCGATAGAACTTGGAACTACATTATTGTGCCAAGTTTCAAAGAGCTAGCACAAACCGTGTTTGATTTAGAGTTCCAACTACATGTATCCATATAGGAGAAAACAGAGTGAAACCTAAAACATTAAAACGATTACTGCAAAGGAACGGTTTAACCTAGAAGAAGGAAATTTGGTGAGCCAAGTGGGATTGGTGTACTGATCATTAAATGGAAGTATCATCAAGATTGGGTGAAAAAATGTTTGCTGAGATTTCGGGAAACTCGTAGTTTTTGGAAGCTTGGCAACCCCTTTCAATGAAAGGGATTCTCGTCAGTCTCTGCTTGGGGCTACTTCAATAGCACACAAACCCTAGCGATAGAACTTGAAACTACATTATTGTTCCAAGTTTCAAAGAGCTAGCACAAACCGTGTTTGATTTAGAGTTCCAAATACATGTACATACATAGGAGAAAACAGAGTGAAACCTAAATATGAAAACGATTACTGCAAAGAAACGGTTTAACCTAGAAGAACGAAATTTGGTGAGCCAAGTGGGATTGGTGTACTGATCATTAAATGGAATTATCATCAAGACTGGGTGAAAAAATGTTTGCTGAGATTTCAGGAAACTCGCAGTTTTTTGGAAGCCTGGCAACCCCTTTCCATGATAGGGATTCTCGTCAGTCTCTGCTTGGGGCGACTTCAATAGCACACAAACCATAGCGATAGAACTTGGAACTACATTATTGTGCCAAGTTTCAAAGAGCTAGCACAAACCGTGTTTGATTTAGAGTTCCAACTACATGTATCCATATAGGAGAAAACAGAGTGAAACCTAAACATGAAAACGGTTACTGCAAAGGAACTTTTTAACCTAGAAGAACGAAATTTGGTGAGCCAAGTGGGATGGTGTACTGATCATTAAATGGAAGTATCATCAAGATTGGGTGAAAAAATGTTTGCTGAGATTTCAGGAAAATCGTAGTTTTTTGGAAGCTTGGCAACCCCTTTCAATGAAAGGGATTCTCGTCAGTCTCTGTTTGGGGCTACTTCAATAGCACACAAACCATAGCGATAGAACTTGGACTACATTATTGTGCCAAGTTTCAAAGAGCTAGCACAAACCGTGTTTGATTTAGAGTTCCAACTACATGTATCCATATAGGAGAAAACAGAGTGAAACCTAAACATGAAAACGGTTACTGCAAAGGAACGGTTTAACCTAGAAGAACGAAATTTGGTGAGCCAAGTGGGATTCGTGTACTGATCACAACCTGCAAGTATCATCAAGATTGGGTGAAAAAATGTTTGCTGCGATTTCAGGAAACTCGCAGTTTTTTGGAAGCTTGGCAACCCCTTTCAATGAATGGGATTCTCGTCAGTCTCTGCTTGGGGCTACTTCAAAAGCACACAAACCATAGCGATAGAACTTGGAACTACATTATTGTGCCAAGTTTAAAAGAGCTAGCAAAAACCGTGTTTGATTTAGAGTTCCAACTACATGTATCCATATAGGAGAAAACAGAGTGAAACCTAAACATGAAAACGGTTACTGCAAAGGAACGGTTTAACCAAGAAGAACGAAATTTAGTGAGCCAAGTGAGATTCGTGTACTGATCAGTACCTGCAAGTATCATCAAGATTGGGTGAAAAAATGTTTGCTGAGATTTCAGGAAACTCGCTGTTTTTTGGAAGCTTGGCAACCCCTTTCAATGAAAGGGATTCTCGTCAGTCTCTGCTTGGGGCTACTTCAATAGCACACAAACCATAGCGACAGAACTTGGAACTACATTATTGTGCCAAGTTTCAAAGAGCTAGCACAAACCGTGTTTGATTTAGAGTTCCAACTACACGTATCTATATAGGAGAAAACAGAGTGAAACCTAAACATGAAAAGGGTTACTGCAAAGGAACGTTTTTACCTAGAAGAACGAAATTTGGTGAGCCAAGTGGGATTGGTGTACTGATCATTAAATGGAAGTATCATCAAGATTGGGTGAAAAAATGTTTGCTGAGATTACAGGAAACTCGCAGTTTTTTGGAAGCCTGGCAACCCCTTTCAATGAAAGGGATTCTCGTCAGTCTCTGCTTGGGGCTACTTCAATAGCACACAAACCATAGCGATAGAACTTGGAACTACATTATTGTGCCAAGTTTCAAAGAGCTAGCACAAACCGTGTTTGACTTAGAGTTCCAACTACATGTATCCATATAGGAGAAAACAGAGTGAAACCTAAATATGAAAACGATTACTGCAAAGGAACGGTTTAACCTAGAAGAACGAAATTTGGTGAGCCAAGTGGGATTGGTGTACTGATCATTAAATGGAAGTATCATCAAGACTGGGTGAAAAAAAGTTTGCTGAGATTTCAGGATACTCGCAGTTTTTTGGAAGCCTGGCAACCCCTTTCTATGAAAGGGATTCTCGTCAGTCTCTGCTTAGGGCTACTTCAATAGCACACAAACCCTTGCGATAGATCATAAAACAACATTATTGTGCCAAGTTTCAAAGAGCTAGCACAAACCGTGTTTGATTTAGAGTTCCAACTACATGTATCTATATAGGAGAAAACAGAGTGAAACCTAAATATGAAAACGATTACTGCAAAGGAACTGTTTAACCTAGAAGAACGAAATTGGGTGAGCAAAGTGGGATTGGTGTACTGATCATTAAATGGAAGTATGATCAAGATTGGGTGAAAAAATGTTTGCTGAGATTTCAGGAAACTCGCAGTTTTTTGGAAGCCTGGCAACCCCTTTCTATGATACGGATTCTCGTCAGTCTCTGCTTGGGGCTACTTCAATAGCACACAAACCATAGCGATAGAACTTGGAACTACATTATTCTGCCAAGTTTCAAAGAGCTAGCACAAACCGTGTTTGATTTAGAGTTCCAACTACATGTATCCATATAGGAGAAAACAGAGTGAAACCTAAACATGAAAACGGTTACTGCAAAGGAACGGTTTAACCTAGAAGAACGAAATTTGGTGAGCCAAGTGGGATTGGTGTACTGATCATTAAATGGAAGTATCATCAAGACTGGGTGAAAAAATGTTTGCTGAGATTTCTGGAAACTCGCAGTTTTTTGGAAGCCTGGCAACGCCTTTCTATGAAAGGGATTCTCGTCAGTCTCTGCTTGGGGCTACTTCAATAGCACACAAACCATAGCGGTAGAACTTTGAACTACATTATTGTGCCAAGTTTCAAAGAGCTAGCACAAACCGTGTTTGATTTAGAGTTCCAACTACATGTATCCATATAGGAGAAAACACAGTGAAACCTAAACATGAAAACGGTTACTGCAAAGGAACGGTTTAACCTAGAAGAACGAAATTTGGTGAGCCAAGTGGGATTCGTGTACTGATCACTACCTGCAAGTATCATCAAGATTGGGTGAAAAAATGTTTGCTGAGATTTCAGGAAACTCGTAGTTTTTTGGAAGCTTGATAACCCCTTTCAATGAAAGGGATTCTCGTCAGTCTCTGCTTGGGGCTACTTCAAAAGCACACAAATCATAGCGACAGAACTTGGAACTACATTATTGTGCCAAGTTTCAAAGAGCTAGCACAAACCGTGTTTGATTTAGAGTTCCAACTACATGTATCCATATAGGAGAAAACAGAGTGAAACCTAAACATGAAAACAGTTACTGCAAAGGAACGGTTTAATCTAGAAGAACGAAATTTGGTGAGCCAAGTGGGATTCGTGTACTGATCATTAAATGGAAGTATCATCAAGATTGGGTGAAAAAATCTTTGCTGAGATTTCAGTAAACTTGTAGTTTTTTGGAAGCTTGGCAACCCCTTTCAATGAAAGGGATTCTCGTCAGTCTCTGCTTGGGGCTACTTCAATAGCACACAAACCATAGCGATAGAACTTGGAACTACATTATTGTGCCAAGTTTCAAAGAGCTAGCACAAACCGTGTTTGATTTAGAGTTCCAACTACATGTATCTATATAGGAGAAAACAGAGTGAAACCTAAATATGAAAACGATTACTGCAAAGGAACGGTTTAACCTAGAAGAACGAAATTTGGTGAGCCAAGTGGGATTGGTGTACTGATCATTAAATGGAAGTATGATCAAGATTGGGTGAAAAAATGTTTGCTGAGATTTCAGGAAACTCGCAGTTTTTTGGAAGCCTGGCAACCCCTTTCAATGAAAGGGATTCTCCTCAGTCTCTGCTTGGGGCTACTTCAATAGCACACAAACCATAGCGATAGAACTTGGAACTACATTATTGTGCCAAGTTTCAAAGAGCTAGCACAAACCGTGTTTGATTTAGAGTTCCAACTACATGTATCCATATAGGAGAAAACAGAGTGAAACCTAAACATGAAAACGGTTACTGCAAAGGAACGGTTTAACCTAGAAGAACGAAATTTGGTGAGCCAAGTGGGATTGGTGTACTGATCATTAAATGGAAGTATCATCAAGACTGGGTGAAAAAATGTTTGCTGAGATTTCTGGAAACTCGCAGTTTTTTGGAAGCCTGGCAACGCCTTTCTATGAAAGGGATTCTCGTCAGTCTCTGCTTGGGGCTACTTCAATAGCACACAAACCATAGCGGTAGAACTTTGAACTACATTATTGTGCCAAGTTTCAAAGAGCTAGCACAAACCGTGTTTGATTTAGAGTTCCAACTACATGTATCCATATAGGAGAAAACACAGTGAAACCTAAACATGAAAACGGTTACTGCAAAGGAACGGTTTAACCTAGAAGAACGAAATTTGGTGAGCCAAGTGGGATTCGTGTACTGATCACTACCTGCAAGTATCATCAAGATTGGGTGAAAAAATGTTTGCTGAGATTTCAGGAAACTCGTAGTTTTTTGGAAGCTTGATAACCCCTTTCAATGAAAGGGATTCTCGTCAGTCTCTGCTTGGGGCTACTTCAAAAGCACACAAATCATAGCGACAGAACTTGGAACTACATTATTTTGCCAAGTTTCAAAGAGCTAGCACAAACCGTGTTTGATTTAGAGTTCCAACTACATGTATCCATATAGGAGAAAACAGAGTGAAACCTAAACATGAAAACAGTTACTGCAAAGGAACGGTTTAATCTAGAAGAACGAAATTTGGTGAGCCAAGTGGGATTGGTGTACTGATCATTAAATGGAAGTATCATCAAGATTGGGTGAAAAAATCTTTGCTGAGATTTCAGTAAACTTGTAGTTTTTTGGAAGCTTGGCAACCCCTTTCAATGAAAGGGATTCTCGTCAGTCTCTGCTTGGGGCTACTTCAATAGCACACAAACCATAGCGATAGAACTTGGAACTACATTATTGTGCCAAGTTTCAAAGAGCTAGCACAAACCGTGTTTGATTTAGAGTTCCAACTACATGTATCTATATAGGAGAAAACAGAGTGAAACCTAAATATGAAAACGATTACTGCAAAGGAACGGTTTAACCTAGAAGAACGAAATTTGGTGAGCCAAGTGGGATTGGTGTACTGATCATTAAATGGAAGTATGATCAAGATTGGGTGAAAAAATGTTTGCTGAGATTTCAGGAAACTCGCAGTTTTTTGGAAGCCTGGCAACGCCTTTCTATGAAAGGGATTCTCGTCAGTCTCTGCTTGGGGCTACTTCAATAGCACACAAACCATAGCGGTAGAACTTTGAACTACATTATTGTGCCAAGTTTCAAAGACCTAGCACAAACCGTGTTTGATTTAGAGTTCCAACTACATGTATCCATATAGGAGAAAACACAGTGAAACCTAAACAAGAAAACGGTTACTGCAAAGGAACGGTTTAACCTAGAAGAACGAAATTTGGTGAGCCAAGTGGGATTCGTGTACTGATCACTACCTGCAAGTATCATCAAGATTGGGTGAAAAAATGTTTGCTGAGATTTCAGGAAACTCGTATTTTTTTTGGAAGCTTGATAACCCCTTTCAATGAAAGGGATTCTCGTCAGTCTCTGCTTGGGGCTACTTCAAAAGCACACAAATCATAGCGACAGAACTTGGAACTACATTATTTTGCCAAGTTTCAAAGAGCTAGCACAAACCGTGTTTGATTTAGAGTTCCAACTACATGTATCCATATAGGAGAAAACAGAGTGAAACCTAAACATGAAAACAGTTACTGCAAAGGAACGGTTTAAACTAGAAGAACGAAATTTGGTGAGCCAAGTGGGATTGGTGTACTGATCATTAAATGGAAGTATCATCAAGATTGGGTGAAAAAATCTTTGCTGAGATTTCAGGAAACTTGTAGTTTTTTGGAAGCTTGGCAACCCCTTTCAATGAATGGGATTCTCGTCAGTCTCTGCTTGGGGCTACTTCAAAAGCACACAAACCATAGCGATAGAACTTGGAACTACATTATTGTGCCAAGTTTAAAGGAGCTAGCAAAAACCGTGTTTGATTTAGAGTTCCAAATACATGTATCCATATAGGAGAAAACAGAGTGAAACCTAAACATGAAAACGGTTACTGCAAAGGAACGGTTTAACCAAGAAGAACGAAATTTAGTGAGCCAAGTGAGATTCGTGTACTGATCAGTACCTGCAAGTATCATCAAGATTGGGTGAAAAAATGTTTGCTGAGATTTCAGGAAACTCGCTGTTTTTTGGAAGCTTGGCAACCCCTTTCAATGAAAGGGATTCTCGTCAGTCTCTGCTTGGGGCTACTTCAATAGCACACAAACCATAGCGACAGAACTTGGAACTACATTATTGTGCCAAGTTTCAAAGAGCTAGCACAAACCGTGTTTGATTTAGAGTTCCAACTACACGTATCTATATAGGAGAAAACAGAGTGAAACCTAAACATGAAAAGGGTTACTGCAAAGGAACGTTTTTACCTAGAAGAACGAAATTTGGTGAGCCAAGTGGGATTGGTGTACTGATCATTAAATGGAAGTATCATCAAGATTGGGTGAAAAAATGTTTGCTGAGATTACAGGAAACTCGCAGTTTTTTGGAAGCCTGGCAACCCCTTTCAATGAAAGGGATTCTCGTCAGTCTCTGCTTGGGCTACTTCAATAGCACACAAACCATAGCGATAGAACTTGGAACTACATTATTGTGCCAAGTTTCAAAGAGCTAGCACAAACCGTGTTTGACTTAGAGTTCCAACTACATGTATCCATATAGGAGAAAACAGAGTGAAACCTAAATATGAAAACGATTACTGCAAAGGAACGGTTTAACCTAGAAGAACGAAATTTGGTGAGCCAAGTGGGATTGGTGTACTGATCATTAAATGGAAGTATCATCAAGACTGGGTGAAAAAAAGTTTGCTGAGATTTCAGGATACTCGCAGTTTTTTGGAAGCCTGGCAACCCCTTTCTATGAAAGGGATTCTCGTCAGTCTCTGCTTAGGGCTACTTCAATAGCACACAAACCCTTGCGATAGATCATAAAACAACATTATTGTGCCAAGTTTCAAAGAGCTAGCACAAACCGTGTTTGATTTAGAGTTCCAACTACATGTATCTATATAGGAGAAAACAGAGTGAAACCTAAATATGAAAACGATTACTGCAAAGGAACTGTTTAACCTAGAAGAACGAAATTGGGTGAGCAAAGTGGGATTGGTGTACTGATCATTAAATGGAAGTATGATCAAGATTGGGTGAAAAAATGTTTGCTGAGATTTCAGGAAACTCGCAGTTTTTTGGAAGCCTGGCAACCCCTTTCTATGATACGGATTCTCGTCAGTCTCTGCTTGGGGCTACTTCAATAGCACACAAACCATAGCGATAGAACTTGGAACTACATTATTCTGCCAAGTTTCAAAGAGCTAGCACAAACCGTGTTTGATTTAGAGTTCCAACTACATGTATCCATATAGGAGAAAACAGAGTGAAACCTAAACATGAAAACGGTTACTGCAAAGGAACGGTTTAACCTAGAAGAACGAAATTTGGTGAGCCAAGTGGGATTGGTGTACTGATCATTAAATGGAAGTATCATCAAGACTGGGTGAAAAAATGTTTGCTGAGATTTCTGGAAACTCGCAGTTTTTTGGAAGTCTGGCAACGCCTTTCTATGAAAGGGATTCTCGTCAGTCTCTGCTTGGGGCTACTTCAATAGCACACAAACCATAGCGGTAGAACTTTGAACTACATTATTGTGCCAAGTTTCAAAGAGCTAGCACAAACCGTGTTTGATTTAGAGTTCCAACTACATGTATCCATATAGGAGAAAACACAGTGAAACCTAAACATGAAAACGGTTACTGCAAAGGAACGGTTTAACCTAGAAGAACGAAATTTGGTGAGCCAAGTGGGATTCGTGTACTGATCACTACCTGCAAGTATCATCAAGATTGGGTGAAAAAATGTTTGCTGAGATTTCAGGAAACTCGTAGTTTTTTGGAAGCTTGATAACCCCTTTCAATGAAAGGGATTCTCGTCAGTCTCTGCTTGGGGCTACTTCAAAAGCACACAAATCATAGCGACAGAACTTGGAACTACATTATTGTGCCAAGTTTCAAAGAGCTAGCACAAACCGTGTTTGATTTAGAGTTCCAACTACATGTATCCATATAGGAGAAAACAGAGTGAAACCTAAACATGAAAACAGTTACTGCAAAGGAACGGTTTAATCTAGAAGAACGAAATTTGGTGAGCCAAGTGGGATTGGTGTACTGATCATTAAATGGAAGTATCATCAAGATTGGGTGAAAAAATCTTTGCTGAGATTTCAGTAAACTTGTAGTTTTTTGGAAGCTTGGCAACCCCTTTCAATGAAAGGGATTCTCGTCAGTCTCTGCTTGGGGCTACTTCAATAGCACACAAACCATAGCGATAGAACTTGGAACTACATTATTGTGCCAAGTTTCAAAGAGCTAGCACAAACCGTGTTTGATTTAGAGTTCCAACTACATGTATCTATATAGGAGAAAACAGAGTGAAACCTAAATATGAAAACGATTACTGCAAAGTAACGGTTTAACCTAGAAGAACGAAATTTGGTGAGCCAAGTGGGATTGGTGTACTGATCATTAAATGGAAGTATGATCAAGATTGGGTGAAAAAATGTTTGCTGAGATTTCAGGAAACTCGCAGTTTTTTGGAAGCCTGGCAACCCCTTTCTATGATACGGATTCTCGTCAGTCTCTGCTTGGGGCTACTTCAATAGCACACAAACCATAGCGATAGAACTTGGAACTACATTATTGTGCCAAGTTTCAAAGAGCTAGCACAAACCGTGTTTGATTTAGAGTTCCAACTACATGTATCCATATAGGAGAAAACAGAGTGAAACCTAAACATGAAAACGGTTACTGCAAAGGAACGGTTTAACCTAGAAGAATGAAATTTGGTGAGCCAAGTGGGATTGGTGTACTGATCATTAAATGGAAGTATCATCAAGACTGGGTGAAAAAATGTTTGCTGAGATTTCTGGAAACTCGCAGTTTTTTGGAAGCCTGGCAACGCCTTTCTATGAAAGGGATTCTCGTCAGTCTCTGCTTGGGGCTACTTCAATAGCACACAAACCATAGCGGTAGAACTTTGAACTACATTATTGTGCCAAGTTTCAAAGAGCTAGCACAAACCGTGTTTGATTTAGAGTTCCAACTACATGTATCCATATAGGAGAAAACACAGTGAAACCTAAACATGAAAACGGTTACTGCAAAGGAACGGTTTAACCTAGAAGAACGAAATTTGGTGAGCCAAGTGGGATTCGTGTACTGATCACTACCTGCAAGTATCATCAAGATTGGGTGAAAAAATGTTTGCTGAGATTTCAGGAAACTCGTAGTTTTTTGGAAGCTTGATAACCCCTTTCAATGAAAGGGATTCTCGTCAGTCTCTGCTTGGGGCTACTTCAAAAGCACACAAATCATAGCGACAGAACTTGGAACTACATTATTGTGCCAAGTTTCAAAGAGCTAGCACAAACCGTGTTTGATTTAGAGTTCCAACTACATGTATCCATATAGGAGAAAACAGAGTGAAACTAAACATGAAAACAGTTACTGCAAAGGAACGGTTTAATCTAGAAGAACGAAATTTGGTGAGCCAAGTGGGATTGGTGTACTGATCATTAAATGGAAGTATCATCAAGATTGGGTGAAAAAATCTTTGCTGAGATTTCAGTAAACTTGTAGTTTTTTGGAAGCTTGGCAACCCCTTTCAATGAAAGGGATTCTCGTCAGTCTCTGCTTGGGGCTACTTCAATAGCACACAAACCATAGCGATAGAACTTGGAACTACATTATTGTGCCAAGTTTCAAAGAGCTAGCACAAACCGTGTTTGATTTAGAGTTCCAACTACATGTATCTATATAGGAGAAAACAGAGTGAAACCTAAATATGAAAACGATTACTGCAAAGGAACGGTTTAACCTAGAAGAACGAAATTTGGTGAGCCTAGTGGGATTGGTGTACTGATCATTAAATGGAAGTATGATCAAGATTGGGTGAAAAAATGTTTGCTGAGATTTCAGGAAACTCGCAGTTTTTTGGAAGCCTGGCAACCCCTTTCTATGATACGGATTCTCGTCAGTCTCTGCTTGGGGGCTACTTCAATAGCACACAAACCATAGCGATAGAACTTGGAACTACATTATTGTGCCAAGTTTCAAAGAGCTAGCACAAACCGTGTTTGATTTAGAGTTCCAACTACATGTATCCATATAGGAGAAAACAGAGTGAAACCTAAACATGAAAACGGTTACTGCAAAGGAACGGTTTAACCTAGAAGAACGAAATTTGGTGAGCCAAGTGGGATTGGTGTACTGATCATTAAATGGAAGTATCATCAAGACTGGGTGAAAAAATGTTTGCTGAGATTTCTGGAAACTCGCAGTTTTTTGGAAGCCTGGCAACGCCTTTCTATGAAAGGGATTCTCGTCAGTCTCTGCTTGGGGCTACTTCAATAGCACACAAACCATAGCGGTAGAACTTTGAACTACATTATTGTGCCAAGTTTCAAAGAGCTAGCACAAACCGTGTTTGATTTAGAGTTCCAACTACATGTATCCATATAGGAGAAAACACAGTGAAACCTAAACATGAAAACGGTTACTGCAAAGGAACGGTTTAACCTAGAAGAACGAAATTTGGTGAGCCAAGTGGGATTCGTGTACTGATCACTACCTGCAAGTATCATCAAGATTGGGTGAAAAAATGTTTGCTGAGATTTCAGGAAACTCGTAGTTTTTTGGAAGCTTCATAACCCCTTTCAATGAAAGGGATTCTCGTCAGTCTCTGCTTGGGGCTACTTCAAAAGCACACAAATCATAGCGACAGAACTTGGAACTACATTATTGTGCCAAATTTCAAAGAGCTAGCACAATCCGTGTTTGATTTAGAGTTCCAACTACATGTATCCATATAGGAGAAAACAGAGTGAAACCTAAACATGAAAACAGTTACTGCAAAGGAACGGTTTAATCTAGAAGAACGAAATTTGGTGAGCCAAGTGGGATTGGTGTACTGATCATTAAATGGAAGTATCATCAAGATTGGGTGAAAAAAATCTTTGCTGAGATTTCAGTAAACTTGTAGTTTTTTGGAAGCTTGGCAACCCCTTTCAATGAAAGGGATTCTCGTCAGTCTCTGCTTGGGGCTACTTCAATAGCACACAAACCATAGCGATAGAACTTGGAACTACATTATTGTGCCAAGTTTCAAAGAGCTAGCACAAACCGTGTTTGATTTAGAGTTCCAACTACATGTATCTATATAGGAGAAAACAGAGTGAAACCTAAATATGAAAACGATTACTGCAAAGGAACGGTTTAACCTAGAAGAACGAAATTTGGTGAGCCAAGTGGGATTGGTGTACTGATCATTAAATGGAAGTATGATCAAGATTGGGTGAAAAAATGTTTGCTGAGATTTCAGGAAACTCGCAGTTTTTTGGAAGCCTGGCAACCCCTTTCTATGATACGGATTCTCGTCAGTCTCTGCTTGGGGCTACTTCAATAGCACACAAACCATAGCGATAGAACTTGGAACTACATTATTGTGCCAAGTTTCAAAGAGCTAGCACAAACCGTGTTTTGATTTAGAGTTCCAACTACATGTATCCATATAGGAGAAAACAGAGTGAAACCTAAACATGAAAACGGTTACTGCAAAGGAACGGTTTAACCTAGAAGAACGAAATTTGGTGAGCCAAGTGGGATTGGTGTACTGATCATTAAATGGAAGTATCATCAAGACTGGGTGAAAAAATGTTTGCTGAGATTTCTGGAAACTCGCAGTTTTTTGGAAGCCTGGCAACGCCTTTCTATGAAAGGGATTCTCGTCAGTCTCAGCTTGGGGCTACTTCAATAGCACACAAACCATAGCGGTAGAACTTTGAACTACATTATTGTGCCAAGTTTCAAAGAGCTAGCACAAACCGTGTTTGATTTAGAGTTCCAACTACATGTATCCATATAGGAGAAAACACAGTGAAACCTAAACATGAAAACGGTTACTGCAAAGGAACGGTTTAACCTAGAAGAACGAAATTTGGTGAGCCAAGTGGGATTCGTGTACTGATCACTACCTGCAAGTATCATCAAGATTGGGTGAAAAAAATGTTTGCTGAGATTTCAGGAAACTCGTAGTTTTTGGAAGCTTGATAAACCCTTTCAATGAAAGGGATTCTCGTCAGTCTCTGCTTGGGGCTACTTCAAAAGCACACAAATCATAGCGACAGAACTTGGAACTACATTATTGTGCCAAGTTTCAAAGAGCTAGCACAAACCGTGTTTGATTTAGAGTTCCAACTACATGTATCCATATAGGAGAAAACAGAGTGAAACCTAAACATGAAAACAGTTACTGCAAAGGAACGGTTTAATCTAGAAGAACGAAATTTGGTGAGCCAAGTGGGATTGGTGTACTGATCATTAAATGGAAGTATCATCAAGATTGGGTGAAAAAATCTTTGCTGAGATTTCAGTAAACTTGTAGTTTTTTGGAAGCTTGGCAACCCCTTTCAATGAAAGGGATTCTCGTCAGTCTCTGCTTGGGGCTACTTCAATAGCACACAAACCATAGCGATAGAACTTGGAACTACATTATTGTGCCAAGTTTCAAAGAGCTAGCACAAACCGTGTTTGATTTAGAGTTCCAACTACATGTATCTATATAGGAGAAAACAGAGTGAAACCTAAATATGAAAACGATTACTGCAAAGGAACGGTTTAACCTAGAAGAACGAAATTTGGTGAGCCAAGTGGGATTGGTGTACTGATCATTAAATGGAAGTATGATCAAGATTGGGTGAAAAAATGTTTGCTGAGATTTCAGGAAACTCGCAGTTTTTTGGAAGCCTGGCAACGCCTTTCTATGAAAGGGATTCTCGTCAGTCTCTGCTTGGGGCTACTTCAATAGCACACAAACCATAGCGGTAGAACTTTGAACTACATTATTGTGCCAAGTTTCAAAGACCTAGCACAAACCGTGTTTGATTTAGAGTTCCAACTACATGTATCCATATAGGAGAAAACACAGTGAAACCTAAACAAGAAAACGGTTACTGCAAAGGAACGGTTTAACCTAGAAGAACGAAATTTGGTGAGCCAAGTGGGATTCGTGTACTGATCACTACCTGCAAGTATCATCAAGATTGGGTGAAAAAATGTTTGCTGAGATTTCAGGAAACTCGTATTTTTTTGGAAGCTTGATAACCCCTTTCAATGAAAGGGATTCTCGTCAGTCTCTGCTTGGGGCTACTTCAAAAGCACACAAATCATAGCGACAGAACTTGGAACTACATTATTTTGCCAAGTTTCAAAGAGCTAGCACAAACCGTGTTTGATTTAGAGTTCCAACTACATGTATCCATATAGGAGAAAACAGAGTGAAACCTAAACATGAAAACAGTTACTGCAAAGGAACGGTTTAAACTAGAAGAACGAAATTTGGTGAGCCAAGTGGGATTGGTGTACTGATCATTAAATGGAAGTATCATCAAGATTGGGTGAAAAAATCTTTGCTGAGATTTCAGGAAACTTGTAGTTTTTTGGAAGCTTGGCAACCCCTTTCAATGAATGGGATTCTCGTCAGTCTCTGCTTGGGGCTACTTCAAAAGCACACAAACCATAGCGATAGAACTTGGAACTACATTATTGTGCCAAGTTTAAAAGAGCTAGCAAAAACCGTGTTTGATTTAGAGTTCCAAATACATGTATCCATATAGGAGAAAACAGAGTGAAACCTAAACATGAAAACGGGTCCTGCAAAGGAATGGTTTAACCAAGAAGAACGAAATTTAGTGAGCCAAGTGAGATTCGTGTACTGATCACTACCTGCAAGTATCATCAAGATTGGGTGAAAAAATGTTTGCTGAGATTTCAGGAAACTCGCAGTTTTTTGGAAGCTTGGCAACCCCTTTCAATGAAAGGGATTCTCGTCAGTCTCTGCTTGGGGATACTTCAATAGCACACAAACCATAGCGATAGAACTTGGAACTACATTATTGTGCCAAGTTTCAAAGAGCTAGCACAAACCGTGTTTGATTTAGAGTTCCAACTACTCGTATCCATATAGGAGAAAACAGAGTGAAACCTAAACATGAAAAGGGTTACTGCAAAGGAAGGTTTTAACCTAGAAGAACGAAATTTGGTGAGCCAAGTGGGATTGGTGTACTGATCATTAAATGGAAGTATCATCAAGATTGGGTGAAAAAATGTTTGCTGAGATTTCAGGAAACTCGTAGTTTTTTGGAAGCTTGGCAACCCCTTAAATGAGAGGGATTCTCGTCAGTCTCTGCTTGGGCTACTTCAAAAGCACACAAACCATAGCGATAGAACTTGAAACTACATTATTGTGCCAGGTTTCAAAGAGCTAGCACAAACCGTGTTGATTTAGAGTTCCAACTACATGTATCTATAAAGGAGAAAACAGAGTGAAACCTAAATATGAAAACGATTACTGCAAAGGAACGGTTTAACCTAGAAGAACGAAATTTGGTGAGCAAAGTGGGATTCGTGTACAGATCATTAAATGGAAGTATCATCAAGACTGGGTGAAAAAATGTTTGCTGAGATTTCAGGAAACTCTCCGTTTTTTGGAAGCCTGGCAACGCCTTTCTATGAAAGGGATTCTCGTCAGTCTCTGCTTGGGGCTACTTCAATAGCACACAAACCATAGCGATAGAACTTGGAACTACATTATTGTGCCAAGTTTCAAAGAGCTAGCACAAACCGTGTTTGATTTAGAGTTCCAACTACGTGTATCCATATAGGAGAAAACAGAGTGAAACCTAAACATGAAAACGGTTACTGCAAAGGAACGGTTTAACCTAGAAGAACGAAATTTGGTGAGCCAAGTGGGATTCGTGTACTGATCACTACCTGCAAGTATCATCAAGATTGGGTGAAAAAATGTTTGCTGAGATTTCAGGAAACTCGTAGTTTTTTGGAAGCTTGTTAACCCCTTTCAATGAAAGGGATTCTCGTCAGTCTCTGCTTGGGGCTACTTCAAAAGCACACAAATCATAACGACAGAACTTGGAACTACATTATTGTGCCAAGTTTCATAGAGCTAGCACAAACCGTGTTTGATTTAGAGTTCCAACTACACGTATCTATATAGGAGAAAACAGAGTGAAACCTAAACATGAAAAGGGTTACTGCAAAGGAACGTTTTAACCTAGAAGAACGAAATTTGGTGAGCCAAGTGGGATTGGTGTACTGATCATTAAATGGAAGTATCATCAAGATTGGGTGAAAAAATGTTTGCTGAGATTTCAGGAAACTCGCAGTTTTTTGGAAGCCTCCAACCACTTTCAATGAAAGTGATTCTCGTCAGTCTCTGCTTGGGGCTACTTTAATAGCACACAAACCATAGCGATAGAACTTGGAACTACATTATTGTGCCAAGTTTCAAAGAGCTAGCACAAACCATGTTTGATTTAGAGTTCCAAATACATGTATCTATATAGGAGAAAACAGAGTGAAACCTAAACATGAAAACAGTTACTGCAAAGGAACGGTTTAACCTAGAAGAACGAAATTTGGTGAGCCAAGTGGATTGGTGTACTGATCATTAAATGGAAGTATCATCAAGATTGGGTGAAAAAATGTTTGCTGAGATTACAGGAAACTCGCAGTTTTTTGGAAGCCTGGCAACCCCTTTCAATGAAAGGGATTCTCGTCAGTCTCTGCTTGGGGCTACTTCAATAGCACACAAACCATAGCGATAGAACTTGGAACTACATTATTGTGCCAAGTTTCAAAGAGCTAGCACAAACCGTGTTTGACTTAGAGTTCCACTACATGTATCCATATAGGAGAAAACAGAGTGAAACCTAAATATGAAAACGATTACTGCAAAGGAACGGTTTAACCTAGAAGAACGAAATTTGGTGAGCCAAGTGGGATTGGTGTACTGATCATTAAATGGAAGTATCATCAAGACTGGGTGAAAAAATGTTTGCTGAGATTTCAGGATACTCGCAGTTTTTTGGAAGCCTTGCAACCCCTTTCAATGAAAGGGATTCTCGTCAGTCTCTGCTTAGGGCTACTTCAATAGCACACAAACCCTTGCGATACATCATAAAACAACATTATTGTGCCAAGTTTCAAAGAGCTAGCACAAACCGTGTTTGATTTAGAGTTCCAACTACATGTATCTATATAGGAGAAAACAGAAACCTAAATATGAAAACGATTACTGCAAAGGAACGGTTTAACATAGAAGAACGAAATTGGGTGAGCCAAGTGGGATTGGTGTACTGATCATTAAATGGAAGTATGATCAAGATTGGGTGAAAAAATGTTTGCTGAGATTTCAGGAAACTCGCCGTTTTTTGGAAGCCTGGCAACGCCTTTCTATGAAAGGGATTCTCGTCAGTCTCTGCTTGGGGCTACTTCAATAGCACACAAACCATAGCGATAGAACTTGGAACTACATTATTGTGCCAAGTTTCAAAGAGCTAGCACAAACCGTGTTTGATTTAGAGTTCCAACTACGTGTATCCATATAGGAGAAAACAGAGTGAAACCTAAACATGAAAACGGTTACTGCAAAGGAACGGTTTAACCTAGAAGAACGAAATTTGGTGAGCCAAGTGGGATTCGTGTACTGATCACTACCTGCAAGTATCATCAAGATTGGTTGAAAAAATGTTTGCTGAGATTTCAGGAAACTCGCAGTTTTTTGGAAGCTTGGCAACCCCTTTCAATGAAAGGGATTCTCGTCAATCTCTGCTTGGGGATACTTCAATAGCACACAAACCATAGCGATAGAACTTGGAACTACATTATTGTGCCAAGTTTCAAAGAGCTAGCACAAACCGTGTTTGATTTAGAGTTCCAACTACACGTATCTATATAGGAGAAAACAGAGTGAAACCTAAACATGAAAAGGGTTACTGCAAAGGAACGTTTTAACCTAGAAGAACGAAATTTGGTGAGCCAAGTGGGATTGGTGTACTGATCATTAAATGGAAGTATCATCAAGATTGGGTGAAAAAATGTTTGCTGAGATTACAGGAAACTCGCAGTTTTTTGGAAGCCTCCAACCACTTTCAATGAAAGTGATTCTCGTCAGTCTCTGCTTGGGGCTACTTCAATAGCACACAAACCATAGCGATAGAACTTGGAACTACATTATTGTGCCAAGTTTCAAAGAGCTAGCACAAACCATGTTTGATTTAGAGTTCCAAATACATGTATCTATATAGGAGAAAACAGAGTGAAACCTAAACATGAAAACAGTTACTGCAAAGGAACGGTTTAACCTTGAAGAACGAAATTTGGTGAGCCAAGTGGGATTGGTGTACTGATCATTAAATGGAAGTATCATCAAGATTGGGTGAAAAAATGTTTGCTGAGATTACAAGAAACTCGCAGTTTTTTGGAAGCCTGGCAACCCCTTTCAATGAAAGGGATTCTCGTCAGTCTCTGCTTGGTTCTACTTCAATAGCACACAAACCATAGCGATAGAACTTGGAACTACATTATTGTCCAAGTTTCAAAGAGCTAGCACAAACCGTGTTTGACTTAGAGTTCCAACTACATGTATCCATATAGGAGAAAACAGAGTGAAACCTAAACATGAAAACGGTTACTGCAAAGGAACGGTTTAACCTAGAAGAACGAAATTTCTTGAGCCAAGTGGGATTGGTGTACTGATCATTAAATAGAAGTATCATCAAGATTGGGTGAAAAAAAGTTTGCTGAGATTTCAGGAAACTCGTAGTTTTTTGGAAGCTTGGCAACCCCTTTCAATGAAAGGGATTCTCGTCAGTCTCTGCTTAGGGCTACTTCAATAGCACACAAACCCTAGCGATAGATCATAAAACAACATTATTGTGCCAAGTTTCAAAGAGCTAGCACCAACTGTGTTTGATTTAGAGTTCCAACTACATGTATCTATATAGGAGAAAACAGAGTGAAACCTAAATATGAAAACGATTACTGCAAAGGAACGGTTTAACCTAGAAGAACGAAATTTGGTGAGCCAAGTGGGATTGGTGTACTGATCATTAAATGGAAGTATCATCAAGATTGGGTGAAAAAATGTTTGCTGAGATTTCAGGAAACTCGCAGTTTTTTGGAAGCCTGGCAACCCCTTTCTATGATACGGATTCTCGTCAGTCTCTGCTTGGGGCTACTTCAATAGCACACAAACCATAGCGATAGAACTTGGAACTACATTATTGTGCCAAGTTTCAAAGAGCTAGCACAAACCGTGTTTGATTTAGAGTTCAAACTACATGTATCCATATAGGAGAAAACAGAGTGAAACCTAAACATGAAAACGGTTACTGCAAAGGAACGGTTTATCCTAGAAGAACGAAATTTGGTGAGCCAAGTGGGATTCGTGTACTGATCACTACCTGCAAGTATCATCAAGATTGGGTGAAAAAATGTTTGCTGAGATTTCAGGAAACTCGTAGTTTTTTGGAAGCTTGATAACCCCTTTCAATGAAAGGGATTCTCGTCAGTCTCTGCTTGGGGCTACTTCAAAAGCACACAAATCATAGCGACAGAACTTGGAACTACATTATTGTGCCAAGTTTCAAAGAGCTAGCACAAACCGTGTTTGATTTAGAGTTCCAACTACATGTATCCATATAGGAGAAAACAGAGTGAAACCTAAACATGAAAACAGTTACTGCAAAGGAACGGTTTAAACTAGAAGAACGAAATTTGGTGAGCCAAGTGGGATTGGTGTACTGATCATTAAATGGAAGTATCATCAAGATTGGGTGAAAAAATCTTTGCTGAGATTTCAGGAAACTTGTAGTTTTTTGGAAGCTTGGCAACCCCTTTCAATGAAAGGGATTCTCGTCAGTCTCTGCTTCGGGCTACTTCAATAGCACACAAACCATAGCGATAGAACTTGGAACTACATTATTGTGCCAAGTTTCAAAGAGCTAGCACAAACCGTGTTTGATTTAGAGTTCCAACTACATGTATCCATATAGGAGAAAACAGAGTGAAACCTAAATATGAAAACGATTACTGCAAAGGAACGGTTTAACATAGAAGAACGAAATTTGGTGAGCCAAGTGGGATTGGTGTACTGATCATTAAATGGAATTATCATCAAGACTGGGTGAAAAAATGTTTGCTGAGATTTCAGGATACTCGCAGTTTTTTGGAAGCCTGGCAACCCCTTTCTATTAAAGGGATTCTCGTCAGTCTCTGCTTGGGGCTACTTCAATAGCACACAAACCATAGCGATAGAACTTGGAACTACATTATTGTGCCAAGTTTCAAAGAGCTAGCACAAACCGTGTTTGATTTAGAGTTCCAACTACATGTATCCATATAGGAGAAAACAGAGTGAAACCTAATCATGAAAACGGTTACTGCAAAGGAACGTTTTAACCGAGAAGAACGAAATTTAGTGAGCCAAGTGGGATTCGTGTACTGATCACTACATGCAAGTATAATCTAGATTGGGTGAAAAATTGTTTGCTGAGATTTCAGGAAACTCGTAGTTTTTTGGAAGCTTTGCAACCCCTTTCAATGAAAGGGATTCTCGTCAGTCTCTGCTTAGGGCTACTTCAATAGCACACAAACCCTAGCGATAGATCATAAAACAACATTATTGTGCCAAGTTTCAAAGAGCTAGCACAAACCGTGTTTGATTTAGAGTTCCAACTACATGTATCTATATAGGAGAAAACAGAGTGAAACCTAAATATGAAAACGATTACTGCAAAGGAACGGTTTAACATAGAAGAACGAAATTTGGTGAGCCAAGTGGGATTGGTGTACTGTTCATTAAGTGGAAGTATCATCAAGATTGGGTGAAAAAATGTTTGCTGAGATTTCAGGAAACTCGCAGTTTTTTGGAAGCCTGGCAACCCCTTTCTATGATACGGATTCTCGTCAGTCTCTGCTTGGGGCTACTTCAATAGCACACAAACCATAGCGATAGAACTTGGAACTACATTATTGTGCCAAGTTTCAAAGAGCTAGCACAAACCATGTTTGATTTAGAGTTCCAAATACATGTATCTATATAGGAGAAAACAGAGTGAAACCTAAACATGAAAACAGTTACTGCAAAGGAACGGTTTAACCTAGAAGAACGAAATTTGGTGAGCCAAGTGGGATTGGTGTACTGATCATTAAATGGAAGTATCATCAAGATTGGGTGAAAAAATGTTTGCTGAGATTACAGGAAACTCGCAGTTTTTTGGAAGCCTGGCAACCCCTTTCAATGAAAGGGATTCTCGTCAGTCTCTGCTTGGGGCTACTTCAATAGCACACAAACCATAGCGATAGAACTTGGAACTACATTATTGTGCCAAGTTTCAAAGAGCTAGCACAAACCGTGTTTGACTTAGAGTTCCAACTACATGTATCCATATAGGAGAAAACAGAGTGAAACCTAAATATGAAAACGATTACTGCAAAGGAACGGTTTAACCTAGAAGAACGAAATTTGGTGAGCCAAGTGGGATTGGTGTACTGATCATTAAATGGAAGTATCATCAAGACTGGGTGAAAAAATGTTTGCTGAGATTTCAGGATACTCGCAGTTTTTTGGAAGCCTGGCAACCCCTTTCTATGAAAGGGATTCTCGTCAGTCTCTGCTTGGGGCTACTTCAATAGCACACAAACCATAGCGATAGAACTTGGAACTACATTATTGTGCCAAGTTTCAAAGAGCTAGCACAAACCGTGTTTGATTTAGAGTTCCAACTACATGTATCCATATAGGAGAAAACAGAGTGAAACCTAATCATGAAAACGGTTACTGCAAAGGAACGTTTTAACCGAGAAGAACGAAATTTAGTGAGCCAAGTGGGATTCGTGTACTGATCACTACATGCAAGTATCATCTAGATTGGGTGAAAAATTGTTTGCTGAGATTTCAGGAAACTCGTAGTTTTTTGGAAGCTTTGCAACCCCTTTCA
This sequence comes from Urocitellus parryii, assembly GCF_045843805.1. Classification (NCBI taxonomy): domain Eukaryota; kingdom Metazoa; phylum Chordata; class Mammalia; order Rodentia; family Sciuridae; genus Urocitellus; species Urocitellus parryii. The sequence continues at coordinate 29,717 of NW_027552657.1, read as the reverse complement.
ATGAAAGGGATTCTCGTCAGTCTCTGCTTAGGGCTACTTCAATAGCACACAAACCCTTGCGATACATCATAAAACAACATTATTGTGCCAAGTTTCAAAGAGCTAGCACAAACCGTGTTTGATTAGAGTTCCAACTACATGTATCTATATAGGAGAAAACAGAGTGAAACCTAAATATGAAAACGATTACTGCAAAGGAACGGTTTAACCTAGAAGAACGAAATTGGGTGAGCCAAGTGGGATTGGTGTACTGATCATTAAATGGAAGTATGATCAAGATTGGGTGAAAAAATGTTTGCTGAGATTTCAGGAAACTCGCCGTTTTTTGGAAGCCTGGCAACGCCTTTCTATGAAAGGGATTCTCGTCAGTCTCTGCTTGGGGCTACTTCAATAGCACACAAACCATAGCGATAGAACTTGGAACTACATTATTGTGCCAAGTTTCAAAGAGCTAGCACAAACCGTGTTTGATTTAGAGTTCCAACTACGTGTATCCATATAGGAGAAAACAGAGTGAAACCTAAACATGAAAACGGTTACTGCAAAGGAACGGTTTAACCTAGAAGAACGAAATTTGGTGAGCCAAGTGGGATTCGTGTACTGATCACTACCTGCAAGTATCATCAAGATTGGTTGAAAAAATGTTTGCTGAGATTTCAGGAAACTCGCAGTTTTTTGGAAGCTTGGCAACCCCTTTCAATGAAAGGGATTCTCGTCAGTCTCTGCTTGGGGATACTTCAATAGCACACAAACCATAGCGATAGAACTTGGAACTACATTATTGTGCCAAGTTTCAAAGAGCTAGCACAAACCGTGTTTGATTTAGAGTTCCAACTACACGTATCTATATAGGAGAAAACAGAGTGAAACCTAAACATGAAAATGGTTACTGCAAAGGAACGTTTTAACCTAGAAGAACGAAATTTGGTGAGCCAAGTGGGATTGGTGTACTGATCATTAAATGGAAGTATCATCAAGATTGGGTGAAAAAATGTTTGCTGAGATTTCAGGAAACTCGCAGTTTTTTGGAAGCCTCCAACCACTTTCAATGAAAGTGATTCTCGTCAGTCTCTGCTTGGGGCTACTTCAATAGCACACAAACCATAGCGATAGAACTTGGAACTACATTATTGTGCCAAGTTTCAAAGAGCTAGCACAAACCATGTTTGATTTAGAGTTCCAAATACATGTATCTATATAGGAGAAAACAGAGTGAAACCTAAACATGAAAACAGTTACTGCAAAGGAACGGTTTAACCTAGAAGAACGAATTTGGTGAGCCAAGTGGGATTGGTGTACTGATCATTAAATGGAAGTATCATCAAGATTGGGTGAAAAAATGTTTGCTGAGATTACAAGAAACTCGCAGTTTTTTGGAAGCCTGGCAACCCCTTTCAATGAAAGGGATTCTCGTCAGTCTCTGCTTGGTTCTACTTCAATAGCACACAAACCATAGCGATAGAACTTGGAACTACATTATTGTCCAAGTTTCAAAGAGCTAGCACAAACCGTGTTTGACTTAGAGTTCCAACTACATGTATCCATATAGGAGAAAACAGAGTGAAACCTAAACATGAAAACGGTTACTGCAAAGGAACGGTTTAACCTAGAAGAACGAAATTTCTTGAGCCAAGTGGGATTGGTGTACTGATCATTAAATAGAAGTATCATCAAGATTGGGTGAAAAAAAGTTTGCTGAGATTTCAGGAAACTCGTAGTTTTTTGGAAGCTTGGCAACCCCTTTCAATGAAAGGGATTCTCGTCAGTCTCTGCTTAGGGCTACTTCAATAGCACACAAACCCTAGCGATAGATCATAAAACAACATTATTGTGCCAAGTTTCAAAGAGCTAGCACAAACTGTGTTTGATTTAGAGTTCCAACTACATGTATCTATATAGGAGAAAACAGAGTGAAACCTAAATATGAAAACGATTACTGCAAAGGAACGGTTTAACCTAGAAGAACGAAATTTGGTGAGCCAAGTGGGATTGGTGTACTGATCATTAAATGGAAGTATCATCAAGATTGGGTGAAAAAATGTTTGCTGAGATTTCAGGAAACTCGCAGTTTTTTGGAAGCCTGGCAACCCCTTTCTATGATACGGATTCTCGTCAGTCTCTGCTTGGGGCTACTTCAATAGCACACAAACCATAGCGATAGAACTTGGAACTACATTATTGTGCCAAGTTTCAAAGAGCTAGCACAAACCGTGTTTGATTTAGAGTTCCAACTACATGTATCCATATAGGGGAAAACAGAGTGAAACCTAAACATGAAAACGGTTACTGCAAAGGAACGGTTTAACCTAGAAGAACGAAATTTGGTGAGCCAAGTGGGATTCGTGTACTGATCACTACCTGCAAGTATCATCAAGATTGGGTGAAAAAATGTTTGCTGAGATTTCAGGAAACTCGTAGTTTTTTGGAAGCTTGATAACCCCTTTCAATGAAAGGGATTCTCGTCAGTCTCTGCTTGGGGCTACTTCAAAAGCACACAAATCATAGCGACAGAACTTGGAACTACATTATTGTGCCAAGTTTCAAAGAGCTAGCACAAACCGTGTTTGATTTAGAGTTCCAACTACATGTATCCATATAGGAGAAAACAGAGTGAAACCTAAACATGAAAACAGTTACTGCAAAGGAACGGTTTAAACTAGAAGAACGAAATTTGGTGAGCCAAGTGGGATTGGTGTACTGATCATTAAATGGAAGTATCATCAAGATTGGGTGAAAAAATCTTTGCTGAGATTTCAGGAAACTTGTAGTTTTTTGGAAGCTTGGCAACCCCTTTCAATGAAAGGGATTCTCGTCAGTCTCTGCTTCGGGCTACTTCAATAGCACACAAACCATAGCGATAGAACTTGGAACTACATTATTGTGCCAAGTTTCAAAGAGCTAGCACAAACCGTGTTTGATTTAGAGTTCCAACTACATGTATCCATATAGGAGAAAACAGAGTGAAACCTAAATATGAAAACGATTACTGCAAAGGAACGGTTTAACATAGAAGAACGAAATTTGGTGAGCCAAGTGGGATTGGTGTACTGATCATTAAATGGAATTATCATCAAGACTGGGTGAAAAAATGTTTGCTGAGATTTCAGGATACTCGCAGTTTTTTGGAAGCCTGGCAACCCCTTTCTATTAAAGGGATTCTCGTCAGTCTCTGCTTGGGGCTACTTCAATAGCACACAAACCATAGCGATAGAACTTGGAACTACATTATTGTGCCAAGTTTCAAAGAGCTAGCACAAACCGTGTTTGATTTAGAGTTCCAACTACATGTATCCATATAGGAGAAAACAGAGTGAAACCTAATCATGAAAACGGTTACTGCAAAGGAACGTTTTAACCGAGAAGAACGAAATTTAGTGAGCCAAGTGGGATTCGTGTACTGATCACTACATGCAAGTATAATCTAGATTGGGTGAAAAATTGTTTGCTGAGATTTCAGGAAACTCGTCGTTTTTTGGAAGCTTTGCAACCCCTTTCAATGAAAGGGATTCTCGTCAGTCTCTGCTTAGGGCTACTTCAATAGCACACAAACCCTAGCGATAGATCATAAAACAACATTATTGTGCCAAGTTTCAAAGAGCTAGCACAAACCGTGTTTGATTTAGAGTTCCAACTACATGTATCTATATAGGAGAAAACAGAGTGAAACCTAAATATGAAAACGATTACTGCAAAGGAACGGTTTAACCTAGAAGAACGAAATTTGGTGAGCCAAGTGGGATTGGTGTACTGATCATTAAATGGAAGTATCATCAAGATTGGGTGAAAAAATGTTTGCTGAGATTTCAGGAAACTCGCAGTTTTTTGGAAGCCTGGCAACCCCTTTCTATGATACGGATTCTCGTCAGTCTCTGCTTGGGGCTACTTCAATAGCACACAAACCATAGCGATAGAACTTGGAACTACATTATTGTGCCAAGTTTCAAAGAGCTAGCACAAACCGTGTTTGATTTAGAGTTCCAACTACATGTATCTATATAGGAGAAAACAGAGTGAAACCTAAACATGAAAACGGTTACTGCAAAGGAACGGTTTAACCTAGAAGAACGAAATTTGGTGAGCCAAGTGGGATTGGTGTACTGATCATTAAATGGAAGTATCATCAAGACTGGGTGAAAAAATGTTTGCTGAGATTTCTGGAAACTCGCAGTTTTTTGGAAGCCTGGCAACGCCTTTCTATGAAAGGGATTCTCGTCAGTCTCTGCTTGGGGCTACTTCAAAAGCACACAAATCATAGCGACAGAACTTTGAACTACATTATTGTGCCAAGTTTCAAAGAGCTAGCACAAACCGTGTTTGATTTAGAGTTCCAACTACATGTATCCATATAGGAGAAAACACAGTGAAACCTAAACATGAAAACGGTTACTGCAAAGGAACGGTTTAACCTAGAAGAACGAAATTTGGTGAGCCAAGTGGGATTGGTGTACTGATCATTAAATGGAAGTATCATCAAGATTGGGTGAAAAAATCTTTGCTGAGATTTCAGGAAACTTGTAGTTTTTTGGAAGCTTGGCAACCCCTTTCAATGAAAGGGATTCTCGTCAGTCTCTGCTTGGGGCTACTTCAATAGCACACAAACCATAGCGATAGAACTTGGAACTACATTATTGTGCCAAGTTTCAAAGAGCTAGCACAAACCGTGTTTGATTTAGAGTTCCAACTACATGTATCCATATAGGAGAAAACAGAGTGAAACCTAAATATGAAAACGATTACTGCAAAGGAACGGTTTAACCTAGAAGAACGAAATTTAGTGAGCCAAGTGGGATTGGTGTACTGATCATTAAATGGAATTATCATCAAGACTGGGTGAAAAAATGTTTGCTGAGATTTCAGGATACTCGCAGTTTTTTGGAAGCCTGGCAACCCCTTTCTATGAAAGGGATTCTCGTCAGTCTCTGCTTGGGGCTACTTCAATAGCACATAAACCATAGCGATAGAACTTGGAACTACATTATTGTGCCAAGTTTCAAAGAGCTAGCACAAACCGTGTTTGATTTAGAGTTCCAACTACATGTATCCATATAGGAGAAAACAGAGTGAAACCTAATCATGAAAACGGTTACTGCAAAGGAACGTTTTAACCGAGAAGAACGAAATTTAGTGAGCCAAGTGGGATTCGTGTACTGATCACTACATGCAAGTATCATCTAGATTGGGTGAAAAATTGTTTGCTGAGATTTCAGGAAACTCGTAGTTTTTTGGAAGCTTTGCAACCCCTTTCTATGAAACGGATTCTCCTCAGTCTCTGCTTGGGGCTACTTCAATAGCACACAAACCATAGCGATAGAACTTGGAACTACATTATTGTGCCAAGTTTCAAAGAGGTAGCACAAACCGTGTTTGATTTAGAGTTCCAACTACATGTATCCATATAGGAGAAAACAGAGTGAAACCTAAACATGAAAACGGTTACTGCAAAGGAACGGTTTAACCTAGAAGAACGAAATTTGGTGAGCCAAGTGGGATTGGTGTACTGATCATTAAATGGAAGTATCATCAAGACTGGGTGAAAAAATATTTGCTGAGATTTCAGGAAACTCGCAGTTTTTTGGAAGCCTGGCAAACCTTTCTATGAAAGGGATTCTCGTCAGTCTCTGCTTGGGGCTACTTCAATAGCACACAAACCATAGCGATAGAACTTGGAACTACATTATTGTGCCACGTTTCAAAGAGCTAGCACAAACCGTGTTTGATTTAGAGTTCCAACTACAAGTATCCATATAGGAAAAAACAGAGTGAAACCCAATCATGAAAACGGTTACTGCAAAGGAACGGTTTAACCTAGAAGAACGAAATTTAGTGAGCCAAGTGGGATTCGTGTACTGATCACTACATGCAAGTATCATCTAGATTGGGTGAAAAATTGTTTGCTGAGATTTCAGGAAACTCGTAGTTTTTTGGAAGCTTGGCAACCCCTTTCATTGAAAGGGATTCTCGTCAGTCTCTGCTTCGGGCTACTTCAATAGCACACAAAACCTAGCGAAAGATCATGAAACTACATTATTGTGCCAAGTTTCAAAGAGCTAGCACAAACCGTGTTTGATTTAGAGTTCCAACTACATGTATCTATATAGGAGAAAACAGAGTGAAACCTAAATATGAAAACGTTTACTGCAAAGGAACGGTTTAACCTAGAAGAACGAAATTTGGTGAGCCAAGTGGGATTGGTGTACTGATCATTAAATGGAAGTACCATCAAGATTGGGTGAAAAAATCTTTGCTGAGATTTCAGGAAACTTGTAGTTTTTTGGAAGCTTGGCAACCCCTTTCAATGAAAGGGATTCTCGTCAGTCTCTGCTTGGGGCTAGTTCAGTAGCACACAAACCATAGCGATAGAACTTGGAACTACATTATTGTGCCAAGTTTCAAAGAGCTAGCACAAACCGTGTTTGATTTAGAGTTCCAACTACATGTATCCATATAGGAGAAAACAGAGTGAAACCTAAACATGAAAACGGTTACTGCAAAGGAACGTTTTAACCTAGAAGAACGAAATTTGGTGAGCCAAGTGGGATTGGTGTACTGATCATTAAATGGAAGTATCATCAAGATTGGGTGAAAAAATGTTTGCTGAGATTTCAGGAAACTCGTAGTTTTTTGGAAGCTTGGCAACCCTTTCAATGAAAGGGATTCTCGTCAGTCTCTGCTTGGGGCTACTTCAATAGCACACAAACCATAGCGATAGAACTTCTAACTACATTATTGTGCCAAGTTTCAAAGAGCTAGCACAAACCGTGTTTGATTTAGAGTTCCAACTACATGTATCCATATAGGAGAAAACAGAGTGAAACCTAAACATGAAAACGGTTACTGCAAAGGAACGGTTTAACCTAGAAGAACGAAATTTGGTGAGCCAAGTGGGATTGGTGTACTGATCATTAAATGGAAGTATCATCAAGATTGGGTTAAAAAATGTTTGCTGAGATTTCAGGAAACTCGCAGTTTTTTGGAAGCCTCCAACCACGTTCAATGAAAGTGATTCTAGTCAGTCTCTGCTTGGGGCTACTTCAATAGTACACAAACCATAGCGATAGAACTTGGAACTTCATTAATGTGCCAAGCTTCAAAGAGCTAGCACAAACCGTGTTTGATTTAGAGTTCCAACGACATGTATCTATATAGGAGAAAACAGAGTGAAACCTAAATATGAAAACGATTACTGCAAAGGAACGGTTTAACCTAGAAGAACGACATTTGGTGAGCCAAGTGGGATTGGTGTACTGATCATTAAATGGAAGTATCATCAAGACTGGGTGAAAAAAAGTTTGCTGTGATTTCAGGAAACTCGCAGTTTTTTGGAAGCCTGGCAACGCCTTTCTACGAAAGGGATTCTCGTCAGTCTCTGCTTGGGGCTACTTCAATAGCACACAAACCATAGCGATAGAACTTGGAACTACATTATTGTGCCAAGTTTCAAAGAGCTAGCACAAACCGTGTTTGATTTAGAGTTCCAACTACATGTATCCATATAGGAGAAAACAGATTGAAACCTAAAAATGAAAACGGTTACTGCAAAGGAACGTTTTAACCTAGAAGAACGAAATTTAGTGAGCCAAGTGGGATTCGTGTACTGATCACTACATGCAAGTATCATCAAGATTGCGTGAAAAATTGTTTGCTGAGATTTCAGGAAACTCGTAGTTTTTTGGAAGCTTGGCAACCCCTTTCAATGAAAGGGATTCTCGTTAGTCTCTGCTTGGGGCTACTTCAATAGCACACAAACCATAGCGATAGAACTTGGAACTACATTATTGTGCCAAGTTTCAAAGAGCTACCACAAACCATGTTTGATTTAGATTTCCAACTACATGTATCCATATAGGAGAAAACAGAGTGAAACCTAAACATGAAAACGGTTACTGCAAAGGAACGGTTTAACCTAGAAGAACGAAATTTGGGGAGCCAATTGGGATTGGTGTACTGATCATTAAATGGAAGTATCATCAAGATTGGGTGAAAAAATGTTTGCTGAGATTTCTGGAAACTCGTAGTTTTTTGGAAGCTTGGCAACCCCTTTCAATGAAAGGGATTCTCGTCAGTCTCTGCTTGGGGCTACTTCAAAAGCACACAACCCCTAGCGAGAGATCATGAAACTACATTATTGTGCCAAGTTTCAAAGAGCTAGCACAAACCGTGTTTGATTTAGAGTTCCAACTACATGTATCTATATAGGAGAAAACAGAGTGAAACCTAAATATGAAAACGATTACTGCAAAGGAACGGTTTAACCTAGAAGAACGAAATTTGGTGAGCCAAGTGGGATTGGTGTACTGATCATTAAATGGATGTATCATCAAGACTGGGTGAGAAAATGTTGGCTGAGATTTAAGGAAACTCGCAGTTTCTTGAAAGCCTGGCAACCCCATTCTATGAAAGGGATTCTCGTCAGTCTCTGCTTGGGGCTACTTCAATAGCACACAAACCATAGCGATAGAACTTCTAACTACATTATTGTGCCAAGTTTCAAAGAGCTAGCACAAACCGTGTTTGATTTAGAGTTCCAACTACATGTATCCATATAGGAGAAAACAGAGTGAAACCTAAACATGAAAACGGTTACTGCAAAGGAACGGTTTAACCTAGAAGAACGAAATTTGGTGAGCCAAGTGGGATTGGTGTACTGATCATTAAATGGAAGTATCATCAAGATTGGGTGAAAAAATGTTTGCTGAGATTTCAGGAAACTCGTAGTTTTTTGGAAGCTTGGCAACCCCTTTCAATGAAAGGGATTCTCGTCAGTCTCTGCTTGGGGCTACTTCAATAGCACACAAACCATAGCGATAGAACTTGGAACTACAGTATTGTGCCAAGTTTCAACGAGCTAGCACAAACCGTGTTTGATTTAGAGTTCCAACTACATGTATCTATATAGGAGAAAACAGAGTGAAACCTAAACATGAAAACGGTTACTGCAAAGGAACAGTTTAACCTAGAAGAACGAAATTTGGTGAGCCAAGTGGGATTGGTGTACTGATCATTAAATGGAAGTATCATCAAGACTGGGTGAAAAAATGTTTGCTGAGATTTCAGGAAACTCGCAGTTTTTTGGAAGACTGGCAACCCCTTTCTATGAAAGGGATTCTCTTCAGTCTCTGCTTGGGGCTAGTTCAGTAGCACACAAACCATAGCGATAGAACTTGGAACTACATTATTGTGCCAAGTTTCAAAGAGCTAGCACAAACCGTGTTTGATTTAGAGTTCCAACTACATGTATCCATATAGGAGAAAACAGAGTGAAACCTAAAAATGAAAACGGTTACTGCAAAGGAACGTTTTAACCTAGAAGAACGAAATTTGGTGAGCCAAGTGGGATTGGTGTACTGATCATTAAATGGAAGTATCATCAAGATTGGGTGAAAAAATGTTTGCTGAGATTTCAGGAAACTCGTAGTTTTTTGGAAGCTTGGCAACCCCTTTCAATGAAAGGGATTCTCGTCAGTCTCTGCTTGGGGCTACTTCAATAGCACACAAACCATAGCCATAGAACTTGGAACTACATTATTGTGCCAAGTTTCAAAGAGCTAGCACAAACCGTGTTTGATTTAGAGTTCCAACTACATGTATCCATATAGGAGAAAACAGAGTGAAACCTAAACATGAAAACGGTTACTGCAAAGGAACGGTTTAACCTAGAAGAACGAAATTTGGTGAGCCAAGTAGGATTGGTGTACTGATCATTAAATGGAAGTATCATCAAGATTGGGTTAAAAAATGTTTGCTGAGATTTCAGGAAACTCGCAGTTTTTTGGAAGCCTCCAACCACGTTCAATGAAAGTGATTCTCGTCAGTCTCTGCTTGGGGCTACTTCAATAGCACACAAACCATAGCGATAGAACTTGGAACTTCATTAATGTGCCAAGCTTCAAAGAGCTAGCACAAACCGTGTTTGATTTAGAGTTCCAACTACATGTATCTATATAGGAGAAAACAGAGTGAAACCTAAATATGAAAACGGTTACTGCAAAGGAACGGTTTAACCTAGAAGAACGAAATTTGGTGAGCCAAGTGGGATTGGTGTACTGATCATTAAATGGAAGTATCATCAAGATTGGGTGAAAAAATGTTTGCTGAGATTTCTGGAAACTCGTAGTTTTTTGGAAGCTTGGCAACCCCTTTCAATGAAAGGGATTCTCGTCAGTCTCTGCTTGGGGCTACTTCAAAAGCACACAACCCCTAGCGAGAGATCATGAAACTACATTATTGTGCCAAGTTTCAAAGAGCTAGCACAAACCGTGTTTGATTTAGAGTTCCAACTACATGTATCTATATAGGAGAAAACAGAGTGAAACCTAAATATGAAAACGATTACTGCAAAGGAACGGTTTAACCTAGAAGAACGAAATTTGGTGAGCCAAGTGGGATTGGTGTACTGATCATTAAATGGATGTATCATCAAGACTGGGTGAGAAAATGTTGGCTGAGATTTAAGGAAACTCGCAGTTTCTTGAAAGCCTGGCAACCCCATTCTATGAAAGGGATTCTCGTCAGTCTCTGCTTGGGGCTACTTCAATAGCACACAAACCATAGCGATAGAACTTCTAACTACATTATTGTGCCAAGTTTCAAAGAGCTAGCACAAACCGTGTTTGATTTAGAGTTCCAACTACATGTATCCATATAGGAGAAAACAGAGTGAAACCTAAACATGAAAACGGTTACTGCAAAGGAACGGTTTAACCTAGAAGAACGAAATTTGGTGAGCCAAGTGGGATTGGTGTACTGATCATTAAATGGAAGTATCATCAAGATTGGGTGAAAAAATGTTTGCTGAGATTTCAGGAAACTCGTAGATTTTGGAAGCTTGGCAACCCCTTTCAATGAAAGGGATTCTCGTCAGTCTCTGCTTGGGGCTACTTCAATAGCACACAAACCATAGCGATAGAACTTGGAACTACAGTATTGTGCCAAGTTTCAACGAGCTAGCACAAACCGTGTTTGATTTAGAGTTCCAACTACATGTATCTATATAGGAGAAAACAGAGTGAAACCTAAACATGAAAACGGTTACTGCAAAGGAACAGTTTAACCTAGAAGAACGAAATTTGGTGAGCCAAGTGGGATTGGTGTACTGATCATTAAATGGAAGTATCATCAAGACTGGGTGAAAAAATGTTTGCTGAGATTTCAGGAAACTCGCAGTTTTTTGGAAGACTGGCAACCCCTTTCTATGAAAGGGATTCTCTTCAGTCTCTGCTTGGGGCTAGTTCAGTAGCACACAAACCATAGCGATAGAACTTGGAACTACATTATTGTGCCAAGTTTCAAAGAGCTAGCACAAACCGTGTTTGATTTAGAGTTCCAACTACATGTATCCATATAGGAGAAAACAGAGTGAAACCTAAAAATGAAAACGGTTACTGCAAAGGAACGTTTTAACCTAGAAGAACGAAATTTGGTGAGCCAAGTTTGATTGGTGTACTGATCATTAAATGGAAGTATCATCAAGATTGGGTGAAAAAATGTTTGCTGAGATTTCAGGAAACTCGTAGTTTTTTGGAAGCTTGGCAACCCCTTTCAATGAAAGGGATTCTCGTCAGTCTCTGCTTGGGGCTACTTCAATAGCACACAAACCATAGCCATAGAACTTGGAACTACATTATTGTGCCAAGTTTCAAAGAGCTAGCACAAACCGTGTTTGATTTAGAGTTCCAACTACATGTATCCATATAGGAGAAAACAGAGTGAAACCTAAACATGAAAACGGTTACTGCAAAGGAACGGTTTAACCTAGAAGAACGAAATTTGGTGAGCCAAGTAGGATTGGTGTACTGATCATTAAATGGAAGTATCATCAAGATTGGGTTAAAAAATGTTTGCTGAGATTTCAGGAAACTCGCAGTTTTTTGGAAGCCTCCAACCACGTTCAATGAAAGTGATTCTCGTCAGTCTCTGCTTGGGGCTACTTCAATAGCACACAAACCATAGCAATAGAACTTGGAACTTCATTAATGTGCCAAGCTTCAAAGAGCTAGCACAAACCGTGTTTGATTTAGAGTTCCAACTACATGTATCTATATAGGAGAAAACAGAGTGAAACCTAAATATGAAAACGATTACTGCAAAGGAACATTTTAACCTAGAAGAACGACATTTGGTGAGCCAAGTGGGATTGGTGTACTGATCATTAAATGGAAGTATCATCAAGACTGGGTGAAAAAAAGTTTGCTGTGATTTCAGGAAACTCGCAGTTTTTTGGAAGCCTGGCAACGCCTTTCTACGAAAGGGATTCTCGTCAGTCTCTGCTTGGGGCTACTTCAATAGCACACAAACCATAGCGATAGAACTTGGAACTACATTATTGTGCCAAGTTTCAAAGAGCTAGCACAAACCGTGTTTGATTTAGAGTTCCAACTACATGTATCCATATAGGAGAAAACAGATTGAAACCTAATCATGAAAACGGTTACTGCAAAGGAACGTTTTAACCTAGAAGAACGAAATTTAGTGAGCCAAGTGGGATTCGTGTACTGATCACTACATGCAAGTATCATCAAGATTGCGTGAAAAATTGTTTGCTGAGATTTCAGGAAACTCGTAGTTTTTTGGAAGCTTGGCAACCCCTTTCAATGAAAGGGATTCTCGTTAGTCTCTGCTTGGGGCTACTTCAATAGCACACAAACCATAGCGATAGAACTTGGAACTACATTATTGTGCCAAGTTTCAAAGAGCTACCACAAACCATGTTTGATTTAGATTTCCAACTACATGTATCCATATAGGAGAAAACAGAGTGAAACCTAAACATGAAAACGGTTACTGCAAAGGAACGGTTTAACCTAGAAGAACGAAATTTGGGGAGCCAATTGGGATTGGTGTACTGATCATTAAATGGAAGTATCATCAAGATTGGGTGAAAAAATGTTTGCTGAGATTTCTGGAAACTCGTAGTTTTTTGGAAGCTTGGCAACCCCTTTCAATGAAAGGGATTCTCGTCAGTCTCTGCTTGGGGCTACTTCAAAAGCACACAACCCCTAGCGATAGATCATGAAACTACATTATTGTGCCAAGTTTCAAAGAGCTAGCACAAACCGTGTTTGATTTAGAGTTCCAACTACATGTATCTATATAGGAGAAAACAGAGTGAAACCTAAATATGAAAATGATTACTGCAAAGGAACGGTTTAACCTAGAAGAACGAAATTTGGTGAGCCAAGTGGGATTGGTGTACTGATCATTAAATGGATGTATCATCAAGACTGGGTGAGAAAATGTTGGCTGAGATTTAAGGAAACTCGCAGTTTCTTGAAAGCCTGGCAACCCCATTCTATGAAAGGGATTCTCGTCAGTCTCTGCTTGGGGCTACTTCAATAGCACACAAACCATAGCGATAGAACTTCTAACTACATTATTGTGCCAAGTTTCAAAGAGCTAGCACAAACCGTGTTTGATTTAGAGTTCCAACTACATGTATCCATATAGGAGAAAACAGAGTGAAACCTAAACATGAAAACGGTTACTGCAAAGGAACGGTTTAACCTAGAAGAACGAAATTTGGTGAGCCAAGTGGGATTGGTGTACTGATCATTAAATGGAAGTATCATCAAGATTGGGTGAAAAAATGTTTGCTGAGATTTCAGGAAACTCGTAGTTTTTTGGAAGCTTGGCAACCCCTTTCAATGAAAGGGATTCTCGTCAGTCTCTGCTTGGGGCTACTTCAATAGCACACAAACCATAGCGATAGAACTTGGAACTACAGTATTGTGCCAAGTTTCAACGAGCTAGCACAAACCGTGTTTGATTTAGAGTTCCAACTACATGTATCTATATAGGAGAAAACAGAGTGAAACCTAAACATGAAAACGGTTACTGCAAAGGAACAGTTTTAACCTAGAAGAACGAAATTTGGTGAGCCAAGTGGGATTGGTGTACTGATCATTAAATGGAAGTATCATCAAGACTGGGTGAAAAAATGTTTGCTGAGATTTCAGGAAACTCGCAGTTTTTTGGAAGACTGGCAACCCCTTTCTATGAAAGGGATTCTCTTCAGTCTCTGCTTGGGGCTAGTTCAGTAGCACACAAACCATAGCGATAGAACTTGGAACTACATTATTGTGCCAAGTTTCAAAGAGCTAGCACAAACCGTGTTTGATTTAGAGTTCCAACTACATGTATCCATATAGGAGAAAACAGAGTGAAACCTAAAAATGAAAACGGTTACTGCAAAGGAACGTTTTAACCTAGAAGAACGAAATTTGGTGAGCCAAGTGGGATTGGTGTACTGATCATTAAATGGAAGTATCATCAAGATTGGGTGAAAAAATGTTTGCTGAGATTTCAGGAAACTCGTAGTTTTTTGGAAGCTTGGCAACCCCTTTCAATGAAAGGGATTCTCGTCAGTCTCTGCTTGGGGCTACTTCAATAGCACACAAACCATAGCAATAGAACTTGGAACTTCATTAATGTGCCAAGCTTCAAAGAGCTAGCACAAACCGTGTTTGATTTAGAGTTCCAACTACATGTATCCATATAGGAGAAAACAGATTGAAACCTAATCATGAAAACGGTTACTGCAAAGGAACGTTTTAACCTAGAAGAACGAAATTTAGTGAGCCAAGTGGGGATTCGTGTACTGATCACTACATGCAAGTATCATCAAGATTGCGTGAAAAATTGTTTGCTGAGATTTCAGGAAACTCGTAGTTTTTTGGAAGCTTGGCAACCCCTTTCAATGAAAGGGATTCTCGTTAGTCTCTGCTTGGGGCTACTTCAATAGCACACAAACCATAGCGATAGAACTTGGAACTACATTATTGTGCCAAGTTTCAAAGAGCTACCACAAACCATGTTTGATTTAGATTTCCAACTACATGTATCCATATAGGAGAAAACAGAGTGAAACCTAAACATGAAAACGGTTACTGCAAAGGAACGGTTTAACCTAGAAGAACGAAATTTGGGGAGCCAATTGGGATTGGTGTACTGATCATTAAATGGAAGTATCATCAAGATTGGGTGAAAAAATGTTTGCTGAGATTTCTGGAAACTCGTAGTTTTTGGAAGCTTGGCAACCCTTTCAATGAAAGGGATTCTCGTCAGTCTCTGCTTGGGCTACTTCAAAAGCACACAACCCCTAGCGATAGATCATGAAACTACATTATTGTGCCAAGTTTCAAAGAGCTAGCACAAACCGTGTTTGATTTAGAGTTCCAACTACATGTATCTATATAGGAGAAAACAGAGTGAAACCTAAATATGAAAACGATTACTGCAAAGGACGGTTTAACCTAGAAGAACGAAATTTGGTGAGCCAAGTGGGATTGGTGTACTGATCATTAAATGGATGTATCATCAAGACTGGGTGAGAAAATGTTGGCTGAGATTTAAGGAAACTCGCAGTTTCTTGAAAGCCTGGCAACCCCATTCTATGAAAGGGATTCTCGTCAGTCTCTGCTTGGGGCTACTTCAATAGCACACAAACCATAGCGATAGAACTTCTAACTACATTATTGTGCCAAGTTTCAAAGAGCTAGCACAAACCGTGTTTGATTTAGAGTTCCAACTACATGTATCCATATAGGAGAAAACAGAGTGAAACCTAAACATGAAAACGGTTACTGCAAAGGAACGGTTTAACCTAGAAGAACGAAATTTGGTGAGCCAAGTGGGATTGGTGTACTGATCATTAAATGGAAGTATCATCAAGATTGGGTGAAAAAATGTTTGCTGAGATTTCAGGAAACTCGTAGTTTTTTGGAAGCTTGGCAACCCCTTTCAATGAAAGGGATTCTCGTCAGTCTCTGCTTGGGGCTACTTCAATAGCACACAAACCATAGCGATAGAACTTGGAACTACAGTATTGTGCCAAGTTTCAACGAGCTAGCACAAACCGTGTTGATTTAGAGTTCCAACTACATGTATCTATATAGGAGAAAACAGAGTGAAACCTAAACATGAAAACGGTTACTGCAAAGGAACAGTTTAACCTAGAAGAACGAAATTTGGTGAGCCAAGTGGGATTGGTGTACTGATCATTAAATGGAAGTATCATCAAGACTGGGTGAAAAAATGTTTGCTGAGATTTCAGGAAACTCGCAGTTTTTTGGAAGACTGGCAACCCCTTTCTATGAAAGGGATTCTCTTCAGTCTCTGCTTGGGGCTAGTTCAGTAGCACACAAACCATAGCGATAGAACTTGGAACTACATTATTGTGCCAAGTTTCAAAGAGCTAGCACAAACCGTGTTTGATTTAGAGTTCCAACTACATGTATCCATATAGGAGAAAACAGAGTGAAACCTAAACATGAAAACGGTTACTGCAAAGGAACGGTTTAACCTAGAAGAACGAAATTTGGTGAGCCAAGTGGGATTGGTGTACTGATCATTAAATGGAAGTATCATCAAGATTGGGTGAAAAAATGTTGCTGAGATTTCAGGAAACTCGTAGTTTTTTGGAAGCTTGGCAACCCCTTTCAATGAAAGGGATTCTCGTCAGTCTCTGCTTGGGGCTACTTCAATAGCACACAAACCATAGCGATAGAACTTGGAACTACAGTATTGTGCCAAGTTTCAAAGAGCTAGCACAAACCGTGTTTGATTTAGAGTTCCAACTACATGTATCTATATAGGAGAAAACAGAGTGAAACCTAAACATGAAAACGGTTACTGCAAAGGAACAGTTTAACCTAGAAGAACGAAATTTGGTGAGCCAAGTGGGATTGGTGTACTGATCATTAAATGGAAGTATCATCAAGACTGGGTGAAAAAATGTTTGCTGAGATTTCAGGAAACTCGCAGTTTTTTGGAAGCCTGGCAACCCCTTTCTATGAAAGGGATTCTCTTCAGTCTCTGCTTGGGGCTAGTTCAGTAGCACACAAACCATAGCGATAGAACTTGGAACTACATTATTGTGCCAAGTTTCAAAGAGCTAGCACAAACGTGTTTGATTTAGAGTTCCAACTACATGTATCCATATAGGAGAAAACAGAGTGAAACCTAATCATGAAAACGGTTACTGCAAAGGAACGTTTTAACCTAGAAGAACGAAATTTAGTGAGCCAAGTGGGATTCGTGTACTGATCACTACATGCAAGTATCATCAAGATTGCGTGAAAAATTGTTTGCTGAGATTTCAGGAAACTCGTAGTTTTTTGGAAGCTTGGCAACCCCTTTCAATGAAAGGGATTCACGTTAGTCTCTGCTTGGGGCTACTTCAATAGCACACAAACCATAGCGATAGAACTTGGAACTACATTATTGTGCCAAGTTTAAAAGAGCTAGCACAAACCATGTTTGATTTAGATTTCCAACTACATGTATCCATATAGGAGAAAACAGAGTGAAACCTAAACATGAAAACGGTTACTGCAAAGGAACGGTTTAACCTAGAAGAACGAAATTTGGTGAGCCAATTGGGATTGGTGTACTGATCATTAAATGGAAGTATCATCAAGATTGGGTGAAAAAATGTTTGCTGAGATTTCTGGAAACTCGTAGTTTTTTGGAAGCTTGGCAACCCCTTTCAATGAAAGGGATTCTCGTCAGTCTCTGCTTGGGGCTACTTCAAAAGCACACAACCCCTAGCGATAGATCATGAAACTACATTATTGTGCCAAGTTTCAAAGAGCTAGCACAAACCGTGTTTGATTTAGAGTTCCAACTACATGTATCTATATAGGAGAAAACAGAGTGAAACCTAAATATGAAAACGATTACTGCAAAGGAACGGTTTAACCTAGAAGAACGAAATTTGGTGAGCCAAGTGGGATTGGTGTACTGATCATTAAATGGATGTATCATCAAGACTGGGTGAGAAAATGTTGGCTGAGATTTAAGGAAACTCGCAGTTTCTTGAAAGCCTGGCAACCCCATTCTATGAAAGGGATTCTCGTCAGTCTCTGCTTGGGGCTACTTCAATAGCACACAAACCATAGCCATCGAACTTGGAACTACATTATTGTGCAGAGTTTCAAAGAGCTAGCACAAACCGTGTTTGATTTAGAGTTCCAACTACATGTATCCATATAGGAGAAAACAGAGTGAAACCTAAACATGAAAACGGTTACTGCAAAGGAACGGTTTAACCTAGAAGAACGAAATTTGGTGAGCCAAGTGGGATTGGTGTACTGATCATTAAATGGAAGTATCATCAAGATTGGGTGAAAAAATGTTTGCTGAGATTTCAGGAAACTCGTAGTTTTTTGGAAGCTTGGCAACCCCTTTCAATGAAAGGGATTCTCGTCAGTCTCTGCTTGGGGCTACTTCAATAGCACACAAACCATAGCGATAGAACTTGGAACTACAGTATTGTGCCAAGTTTCAAAGAGCTAGCACAAACCGTGTTTGATTTAGAGTTCCAACTACATGTATCTATATAGGAGAAAACAGAGTGAAACCTAAACATGAAAACGGTTACTGCAAAGGAACAGTTTAACCTAGAAGAACGAAATTTGGTGAGCCAAGTGGGATTGGTGTACTGATCATTAAATGGAAGTATCATCAAGACTGGGTGAAAAAATGTTTGCTGAGATTTCAGGAAACTCGCAGTTTTTTGGAAGCCTGGCAACCCCTTTCTATGAAAGGGATTCTCTTCAGTCTCTGCTTG
Source organism: Urocitellus parryii (assembly GCF_045843805.1). Lineage (NCBI taxonomy): Eukaryota > Metazoa > Chordata > Mammalia > Rodentia > Sciuridae > Urocitellus > Urocitellus parryii. The sequence continues at coordinate 11,152 of NW_027552657.1, read as the reverse complement.
GGGCTAGTTCAGTAGCACACAAACCATAGCGATAGAACTTGGAACTACATTATTGTGCCAAGTTTCAAAGAGCTAGCACAAACCGTGTTTGATTTAGAGTTCCAACTACATGTATCCATATAGGAGAAAACAGAGTGAAACCTAATCATGAAAACGGTTACTGCAAAGGAACGTTTTAACCTAGAAGAACGAAATTTAGTGAGCCAAGTGGGATTCGTGTACTGATCACTACATGCAAGTATCATCAAGATTGCGTGAAAAATTGTTTGCTGAGATTTCAGGAAACTCGTAGTTTTTTGGAAGCTTGGCAACCCCTTTCAATGAAAGGGATTCACGTTAGTCTCTGCTTGGGGGCTACTTCAATAGCACACAAACCATAGCGATAGAACTTGGAACTACATTATTGTGCCAAGTTTAAAAGAGCTAGCACAAACCATGTTTGATTTAGATTTCCAACTACATGTATCCATATAGGAGAAAACAGAGTGAAACCTAAACATGAAAACGGTTACTGCAAAGGAACGGTTTAACCTAGAAGAACGAAATTTGGTGAGCCAATTGGGATTGGTGTACTGATCATTAAATGGAAGTATCATCAAGATTGGGTGAAAAAATGTTTGCTGAGATTTCTGGAAACTCGTAGTTTTTTGAAGCTTGGCAACCCCTTTCAATGAAAGGGATTCTCGTCAGTCTCTGCTTGGGGCTACTTCAAAAGCACACAACCCCTAGCGATAGATCATGAAACTACATTATTGTGCCAAGTTTCAAAGAGCTAGCACAAACCGTGTTTGATTTAGAGTTCCAACTACATGTATCCATATAGTAGAAAACAGAGTGAAACCTAAACATGAAAACGGTTACTGCAAAGGAACAGTTTAACCTAGAAGAACGAAATTTGGTGAGCCAAGTGGGATTGGTGTACTGATCATTAAATGGAAGTATCATCAAGACTGGGTGAAAAAATGTTTGCTGAGATTTCAGGAAACTCGCAGTTTTTTTGGAAGCCTGGCAACCCCTTTCTATGAAAGGGATTCTCTTCAGTCTCTGCTTGGGGTAGTTCAGTAGCACACAAACCATAGCGATAGAACTTGGAACTACATTATTGTGCCAAGTTTCAAAGAGCTAGCACAAACCGTGTTTGATTTAGAGTTCCAACTACATGTATCCATATAGGAGAAAACAGAGTGAAACCTAAACATGAAAACGGTTACTGCAAAGGAACGGTTTAACCTAGAAGAACGAAATTTGGTGAGCCAAGTGGGATTGGTGTACTGATCATTAAATGGAAGTATCATCAAGATTGGGTGAAAAAATGTTTCCTGAGATTTCAGGAAACTCGTAGTTTTTTGGAAGCTTGGCAACCCCTTTCAATGAAAGGGATTCTCGTCAGTATCTGCTTGGGGCTACTTCAATAGCACACAAACCATAGCCTTAGAACTTGGAACTACATTATTGTGCCATGTTTCAAAGAGCTAGCACAAACCGTGTTTGATTTAGAGTTCCAACTACATGTATCCATATAGGAGAAAACAGAGTGAAACCTAAACATGAAAACGGTTACTGCAAAGGAACGGTTTAACCTAGAAGAACGAAATTTGGTGAGCCACGTGGGATTCGTGTACTGATCACTACCTGCAAGTATCATCAAGATTGGGTGAAAAAATGTTTGCTGAGATTTCAGGAAACTCGTAGTTTTTTGGAAGCTTGGCAACCCCTTTCAATGAAAGGGATTCTCGTCAGTCTCTGCTTGGGGCTACTTCAAAAGCACACAAATCATAGCGACAGAACTTGGAACTACATTATTGTGCCAAGTTTCAAAGAGCTAGCACAAACCGTGTTTGATTTAGAGTTCCAACTACATGTATCCATATAGGAGAAAACAGAGTGAAACCTAAACATGAAAACGATTACTGCAAAGGAACGGTTTAACCTAGAAGAACGAAATTTGGTGAGCCAAGTGGGATTGGTGTACTGATCATTAAATGGAAGTATCATCAAGATTGGGTGAAAAAATGTTTGCTGAGATTTCAGGAAACTCGCAGTTTTTTGGAAGCCTCCAACCACGTTCAATGAAAGTGATTCTCGTCAGTCTCTGCTTGGGGCTACTTCAATAGCACACAAACCATAGTGATAGAACTTGGAACTACATTAATGTGCCAAGCTTCAAAGAGCTAGCACAAACCATGTTTGATTTAGAGTTCCAACTACATGTATCCATATAGGAGAAAACAGAGTGAAACCTAAAAATGAAAACGGTTACTGCAAAGGAACGTTTTAACCTAGAAGAACGAAATTTGGTGAGCCAAGTGGGATTGGTGTACTGATCATTAAATGGAAGTATCATCAAGATTGGGTGAAAAAATGTTTGCTGAGATTTCAGGAAACTCGTAGTTTTTTGGAAGCTTGGCAACCCCTTTCAATGAAAGGGATTCTCGTCAGTCTCTGCTTGGGGCTACTTCAATAGCACACAAACCATAGCAATAGAACTTGGAACTTCATTAATGTGCCAAGCTTCAAAGAGCTAGCACAAACCGTGTTTGATTTAGAGTTCCAACTACATGTATCCATATAGGAGAAAACAGATTGAAACCTAATCATGAAAAACGGTTACTGCAAAGGAACGTTTTAACCTAGAAGAACGAAATTTAGTGAGCCAAGTGGGATTCGTGTACTGATCACTACATGCAAGTATCATCAAGATTGCGTGAAAAATTGTTTGCTGAGATTTCAGGAAACTCGTAGTTTTTTGGAAGCTTGGCAACCCCTTTCAATGAAAGGGATTCTCGTTAGTCTCTGCTTGGGGCTACTTCAATAGCACACAAACCATAGCGATAGAACTTGGAACTACATTATTGTGCCAAGTTTCAAAGAGCTACCACAAACCATGTTTGATTTAGATTTCCAACTACATGTATCCATATAGGAGAAAACAGAGTGAAACCTAAACATGAAAACGGTTACTGCAAAGGAACGGTTTAACCTAGAAGAACGAAATTTGGGGAGCCAATTGGGATTGGTGTACTGATCATTAAATGGAAGTATCATCAAGATTGGGTGAAAAAATGTTTGCTGAGATTTCTGGAAACTCGTAGTTTTTTGGAAGCTTGGCAACCCCTTTCAATGAAAGGGATTCTCGTCAGTCTCTGCTTGGGGCTACTTCAAAAGCACACAACCCCTAGCGATAGATCATGAAACTACATTATTGTGCCAAGTTTCAAAGAGCTAGCACAAACCGTGTTTGATTTAGAGTTCCAACTACATGTATCTATATAGGAGAAAACAGAGTGAAACCTAAATATGAAAACGATTACTGCAAAGGAACGGTTTAACCTAGAAGAACGAAATTTGGTGAGCCAAGTGGGATTGGTGTACTGATCATTAAATGGATGTATCATCAAGACTGGGTGAGAAAATGTTGGCTGAGATTTAAGGAAACTCGCAGTTTCTTGAAAGCCTGGCAACCCCATTCTATGAAAGGGATTCTCGTCAGTCTCTGCTTGGGGCTACTTCAATAGCACACAAACCATAGCGATAGAACTTCTAACTACATTATTGTGCCAAGTTTCAAAGAGCTAGCACAAACCGTGTTTGATTTAGAGTTCCAACTACATGTATCCATATAGGAGAAAACAGAGTGAAACCTAAACATGAAAACGGTTACTGCAAAGGAACGGTTTAACCTAGAAGAACGAAATTTGGTGAGCCAAGTGGGATTGGTGTACTGATCATTAAATGGAAGTATCATCAAGATTGGGTGAAAAAATGTTTGCTGAGATTTCAGGAAACTCGTAGTTTTTTGGAAGCTTGGCAACCCCTTTCAATGAAAGGGATTCTCGTCAGTCTCTGCTTGGGGCTACTTCAATAGCACACAAACCATAGCGATAGAACTTGGAACTACAGTATTGTGCCAAGTTTCAACGAGCTAGCACAAACCGTGTTTGATTTAGAGTTCCAACTACATGTATCTATATAGGAGAAAACAGAGTGAAACCTAAACATGAAAACGGTTACTGCAAAGGAACAGTTTAACCTAGAAGAACGAAATTTGGTGAGCCAAGTGGGATTGGTGTACTGATCATTAAATGGAAGTATCATCAAGACTGGGTGAAAAAATGTTTGCTGAGATTTCAGGAAACTCGCAGTTTTTTGGAAGACTGGCAACCCCTTTCTATGAAAGGGATTCTCTTCAGTCTCTGCTTGGGGCTAGTTCAGTAGCACACAAACCATAGCGATAGAACTTGGAACTACATTATTGTGCCAAGTTTCAAAGAGCTAGCACAAACCGTGTTTGATTTAGAGTTCCAACTACATGTATCCATATAGGAGAAAACAGAGTGAAACCTAAACATGAAAACGGTTACTGCAAAGGAACGGTTTAACCTAGAAGAACGAAATTTGGTGAGCCAAGTGGGATTGGTGTACTGATCATTAAATGGAAGTATCATCAAGATTGGGTGAAAAAATGTTTGCTGAGATTTCAGGAAACTCGTAGTTTTTTGGAAGCTTGGCAACCCCTTTCAATGAAAGGGATTCTCGTCAGTCTCTGCTTGGGGCTACTTCAATAGCACACAAACCATAGCGATAGAACTTGGAACTACAGTATTGTGCCAAGTTTCAAAGAGCTAGCACAAACCGTGTTTGATTTAGAGTTCCAACTACATGTATCTATATAGGAGAAAACAGAGTGAAACCTAAACATGAAAACGGTTACTGCAAAGGAACAGTTTAACCTAGAAGAACGAAATTTGGTGAGCCAAGTGGGATTGGTGTACTGATCATTAAATGGAAGTATCATCAAGACTGGGTGAAAAAATGTTTGCTGAGATTTCAGGAAACTCGCAGTTTTTTGGAAGCCTGGCAACCCCTTTCTATGAAAGGGATTCTCTTCAGTCTCTGCTTGGGGCTAGTTCAGTAGCACACAAACCATAGCGATGGAACTTGGAACTACATTATTGTGCCAAGTTTCAAAGAGCTAGCACAAACCGTGTTTGATTTAGAGTTCCAACTACATGTATCCATATAGGAGAAAACAGAGTGAAACCTAATCATGAAAACGGTTACTGCAAAGGAACGTTTTAACCTAGAAGAACGAAATTTAGTGAGCCAAGTGGGATTCGTGTACTGATCACTACATGCAAGTATCATCAAGATTGCGTGAAAAATTGTTTGCTGAGATTTCAGGAACTCGTAGTTTTTTGGAAGCTTGGCAACCCCTTTCAATGAAAGGGATTCACGTTAGTCTCTGCTTGGGGCTACTTCAATAGCACACAAACCATAGCGATAGAACTTGGAACTACATTATTGTGCCAAGTTTAAAAGAGCTAGCACAAACCATGTTTGATTTAGATTTCCAACTACATGTATCCATATAGGAGAAAACAGAGTGAAACCTAAACATGAAAACGGTTACTGCAAAGGAACGGTTTAACCTAGAAGAACGAAATTTGGTGAGCCAATTGGGATTGGTGTACTGATCATTAAATGGAAGTATCATCAAGATTGGGTGAAAAAATGTTTGCTGAGATTTCTGGAAACTCGTAGTTTTTTGGAAGCTTGGCAACCCCTTTCAATGAAAGGGATTCTCGTCAGTCTCTGCTTGGGGCTACTTCAAAAGCACACAACCCCTAGCGATAGATCATGAAACTACATTATTGTGCCAAGTTTCAAAGAGCTAGCACAAACCGTGTTTGATTTAGAGTTCCAACTACATGTATCTATATAGGAGAAAACAGAGTGAAACCTAAATATGAAAACGATTACTGCAAAGGAACGGTTTAACCTAGAAGAACGAAATTTGGTGAGCCAAGTGGGATTGGTGTACTGATCATTAAATGGATGTATCATCAAGACTGGGTGAGAAAATGTTGGCTGAGATTTAAGGAAACTCGCAGTTTCTTGAAAGCCTGGCAACCCCATTCTATGAAAGGGGATTCTCGTCAGTCTCTGCTTGGGGCTACTTCAATAGCACACAAACCATAGCCATCGAACTTGGAACTACATTATTGTGCAGAGTTTCAAAGAGCTAGCACAAACCGTGTTTGATTTAGAGTTCCAACTACATGTATCCATATAGGAGAAAACAGAGTGAAACCTAAACATGAAAACGGTTACTGCAAAGGAACGGTTTAACCTAGAAGAACGAAATTTGGTGAGCCAAGTGGGATTGGTGTACTGATCATTAAATGGAAGTATCATCAAGATTGGGTGAAAAAATGTTTGCTGAGATTTCAGGAAACTCGTAGTTTTTTGGAAGCTTGGCAACCCCTTTCAATGAAAGGGATTCTCGTCAGTCTCTGCTTGGGGCTACTTCAATAGCACACAAACCATAGCGATAGAACTTGGAACTACAGTATTGTGCCAAGTTTCAAAGAGCTAGCACAAACCGTGTTTGATTTAGAGTTCCAACTACATGTATCTATATAGGAGAAAACAGAGTGAAACCTAAACATGAAAACGGTTACTGCAAAGGAACAGTTTAACCTAGAAGAACGAAATTTGGTGAGCCAAGTGGGATTGGTGTACTGATCATTAAATGGAAGTATCATCAAGACTGGGTGAAAAAATGTTTGCTGAGATTTCAGGAAACTCGCAGTTTTTGGAAGCCTGGCAACCCCTTTCTATGAAAGGGATTCTCTTCAGTCTCTGCTTGGGGCTAGTTCAGTAGCACACAAACCATAGCGATAGAACTTGGAACTACATTATTGTGCCAAGTTTCAAAGAGCTAGCACAAACCGTGTTTGATTTAGAGTTCCAACTACATGTATCCATATAGGAGAAAACAGAGTGAAACCTAATCATGAAAACGGTTACTGCAAAGGAACGTTTTAACCTAGAAGAACGAAATTTAGTGAGCCAAGTGGGATTCGTGTACTGATCACTACATGCAAGTATCATCAAGATTGCGTGAAAAATTGTTTGCTGAGATTTCAGGAAACTCGTAGTTTTTTGGAAGCTTGGCAACCCCTTTCAATGAAAGGGATTCACGTTAGTCTCTGCTTGGGGCTACTTCAATAGCACACAAACCATAGCGATAGAACTTGGAACTACATTATTGTGCCAAGTTTAAAAGAGCTAGCACAAACCATGTTTGATTTAGATTTCCAACTACATGTATCCATATAGGAGAAAACAGAGTGAAACCTAAACATGAAAACGGTTACTGCAAAGGAACGGTTTAACCTAGAAGAACGAAATTTGGTGAGCCAATTGGGATTGGTGTACTGATCATTAAATGGAAGTATCATCAAGATTGGGTGAAAAAATGTTTGCTGAGATTTCTGGAAACTCGTAGTTTTTTGGAAGCTTGGCAACCCCTTTCAATGAAAGGGATTCTCGTCAGTCTCTGCTTGGGGCTACTTCAAAAGCACACAACCCCTAGCGATAGATCATGAAACTACATTATTGTGCCAAGTTTCAAAGAGCTAGCACAAACCGTGTTTGATTTAGAGTTCCAACTACATGTATCCATATAGTAGAAAACAGAGTGAAACCTAAACATGAAAACGGTTACTGCAAAGGAACAGTTTAACCTAGAAGAACGAAATTTGGTGAGCCAAGTGGGATTGGTGTACTGATCATTAAATGGAAGTATCATCAAGACTGGGTGAAAAATGTTTGCTGAGATTTCAGGAAACTCGCAGTTTTTTGGAAGCCTGGCAACCCCTTTCTATGAAAGGGATTCTCTTCAGTCTCTGCTTGGGGTAGTTCAGTAGCACACAAACCATAGCGATAGAACTTGGAACTACATTATTGTGCCAAGTTTCAAAGAGCTAGCACAAACCGTGTTTGATTTAGAGTTCCAACTACATGTATCCATATAGGAGAAAACAGAGTGAAACCTAAACATGAAAACGGTTACTGCAAAGGAACGGTTTAACCTAGAAGAACGAAATTTGGTGAGCCAAGTGGGATTGGTGTACTGATCATTAAATGGAAGTATCATCAAGATTGGGTGAAAAAATGTTTCCTGAGATTTCAGGAAACTCGTAGTTTTTTGGAAGCTTGGCAACCCCTTTCAATGAAAGGGATTCTCGTCAGTATCTGCTTGGGGCTACTTCAATAGCACACAAACCATAGCCTTAGAACTTGGAACTACATTATTGTGCCATGTTTCAAAGAGCTAGCACAAACCGTGTTTGATTTAGAGTTCCAACTACATGTATCCATATAGGAGAAAACAGAGTGAAACCTAAACATGAAAACGGTTACTGCAAAGGAACGGTTTAACCTAGAAGAACGAAATTTGGTGAGCCACGTGGGATTCGTGTACTGATCACTACCTGCAAGTATCATCAAGATTGGGTGAAAAAATGTTTGCTGAGATTTCAGGAAACTCGTAGTTTTTTGGAAGCTTGGCAACCCCTTTCAATGAAAGGGATTCTCGTCAGTCTCTGCTTGGGGCTACTTCAAAAGCACACAAATCATAGCGACAGAACTTGGAACTACATTATTGTGCCAAGTTTCAAAGAGCTAGCACAAACCGTGTTTGATTTAGAGTTCCAACTACATGTATCCATATAGGAGAAAACAGAGTGAAACCTAAACATGAAAACGATTACTGCAAAGGAACGGTTTAACCTAGAAGAACGAAATTTGGTGAGCCAAGTGGGATTGGTGTACTGATCATTAAATGGAAGTATCATCAAGATTGGGTGAAAAAATGTTTGCTGAGATTTCAGGAAACTCGCAGTTTTTTGGAAGCCTCCAACCACGTTCAATGAAAGTGATTCTCGTCAGTCTCTGCTTGGGGCTACTTCAATAGCACACAAACCATAGTGATAGAACTTGGAACTACATTAATGTGCCAAGCTTCAAAGAGCTAGCACAAACCATGTTTGATTTAGAGTTCCAACTACATGTATCCATATAGCAGAAAACAGAGTGAAACCTAAACATGAAAACAGTTACTGCAAAGGAACGGTTTAACGTAGAAGAACGAAATTTGGTGAGCCAATTGGGATTGGTGTACTGATCATTAAATGGAAGTATCATCAAGATTGGGTGAAAAAATGTTTGCTGAGATTTCTGGAAACTCGTAGTTTTTTGGAAGCTTGGCAACCCCTTTCAATGAAAGGGATTCTCGTCAGTCTCTGCTTGGGGATACTTCAATAGCACACAACCCCTAGCGATAGATCATGAAACTACATTATTGTGCCAAGTTTCAAAGAGCTAGCACAAACCGTGTTTGATTTAGAGTTCCAACTACATGTATCCATATAGGAGAAAACAGAGTGAAACCTAAACATGAAAACGGTTACTACAAAGGAACGGTTTAACCTAGAAGAACGAAATTTGGTGAGCCAAGTGGGATTCGTGTACTGATCACTACCTGCAAGTATCATCAAGATTGGGTGAAAAAATGTTTGCGGAGATTTCAGGAAACTCGTAGTTTTTTGTAAGCTTGGCAACCCCTTTCAATGAAAGGGATTCTCGTCAGTCTCTGCTTGGGGCTACTTCAATAGCACACAAACCATAGCGATAGAACTTGGAACTACATTATTGTGCCAAGTTTCAAAGAGCTAGCACAAACCGTGTTTGATTTAGAGTTCCAACTACATGTATCCATATAGGAGAAAACAGAGTGAAACCTAAACATGAAAACGGTTACTGCAAAGGAACAGTTTAACCTAGAAGAACGAAATTTGGTGAGCCAAGTGGGATTGGTGTACTGATCATTAAATAGAAGTATCATCAAGATTGGGTGAAAAAATGTTTGCTGAGATTTCAGGAAACTCGCAGTTTTTTGGAGGCTTGGCAACCCCTTTCAATGAAAGGGATTCTCGTCAGTCTCTGCTTGGGGCTACTTCAATAGCACACAAACCATAGCGATAGAACTTGGAACTACATTATTGTGCCAAGTTTCAAAGAGCTAGCACAAACCGTGTTTGATTTAGAGTTCCAACTACATGTATCCATATAGGAGAAAACAGAGTGAAACCTAAATATGAAAACGGTTACTGCAAAGGAACGGTTTAACCTAGAAGAACGAAATTTGGTGAGCCAAGTGGGATTGGTGTACTGATCATTAAATGGAAGTATCATCAAGATTGGATGAAAAAATGTTTGCTGAGATTTCAGGAAACTCGTAGTTTTTTGTAAGCTTGGCAACCCTTTCAATGAAAGGGATTCTCCTCAGTCTCTGCTTGGGGCTACTTCAATAGCACACAAACCATAGCGATAGAACTTGGAACTACATTATTGTGCCAAGTTTCAAAGAGCTAGCACAAACCGTGTTGATTTAGAGTTCCAACTACATGTATCCATATAGGAGAAAACAGAGTGAAACCTAAACATGAAAACGGTTACTGCAAAGGAACAGTTTAACCGAGAAGAACGAAATTTGGTGAGCCAAGTGGGATTGGTGTACTGATCATTAAATAGAAGTATCATCAAGATTGGGTGAAAAAATGTTTGCTGAGATTTCAGGAAACTCGCAGTTTTTTGGAAGCTTGGCAACCCCTTTCAATGAAAGGGATTCTCGTCAGTCTCTGCTTGGGGCTACTTCAATAGCACACAAACCATAGCGATAGAACTTGGAACTACCATTATTGTGCCAAGTTTCAAAGAGCTAGCACAAACCGTGTTTGATTTAGAGTTCCAACTACACGTATCTATATAGGAGAAAACAGAGTGAAACCTAAACATGAAAACGGTTACTGCAAAGGAACAGTTTAACCTAGAAGAACGAAATTTGGTGAGCCAAGTGGGATTGGTGTACTGATCATTAAATGGAAGTATCATGAAGACTGGGTGAAAAAATGTTTGCTGAGATTTCAGGATACTCGCAGTTTTTTGGAAGCCTGGCAACCCCTTTCTATGAAAGGGATTCTCGTCAGTCTCTGCTTGGGGCTACTTCAATAGCACACAAACCATAGCGATAGAACTTGGAACTACATTATTGTGCCAAGTTTCAAAGAGCTAGCACAAACCGTGTTTGATTTAGAGTTCCTACTACATGTATCCATATAGGAGAAAACAGAGTGAAACCTAAACATGAAAACGGTTACTGCAAAGGAACGGTTTAACCTAGAAGAACGAAATTTGGTGAGCCAAGTGGGATTGGTGTACTGATTATTAAATAGAAGTATCATCAAGATTGGGTGAAAAAATGTTTGCTGAGATTTCAGGAAACTCGTAGTGTTTTGGAAGCTTG
>NW_027552656.1:0-65573 GCF_045843805.1 Urocitellus parryii | reverse complement strand
ACCAATCCACTTGGCTCACCAAATTTCTCTTCTTCTAGGTTAAACAGTACCTTTGCAGTAACCGTTTTCATGTTTAGGTTTCACTCTGTTTTCTCCTATATGGATACATGTAGTTGGAAGTCTAAATCACACACGGTTTGTGCTAGCTCTTTGAAACTTGGCACAATATGTAGTCCAAGTTCTATCGCTCTGGTTTGTGTCCTATTGAATTAGCCCCAAGCAGAGACTGATGAGAATCACTTTCATTGAAAGGGGTTGCCAAGCTTCCAAAAAAAATACGATTTCCAGAAACTTGACCAAACATTTTTCACCAATCTTGATGATACTTGCAGGTAATGATCAGTACACCAATCCACTTGGCTCACCAAGTTTCCTTCTTCTAGGTTAAACGTTCCTTTGCAGTAACTGTTTTCATGTTTAGGTTTCACTCTGTTTTCTCCTATATGGATACACGTAGTTGGAACTCTAAATCAAACACGGTTTGTGCTAGCTCTTTGAAACTTGGCACAATAATGTAGTTCCAAATTCTGTCGCTATGGTTTGTGTCCTATGGAAGTAGCCCCAAGCAGAGACTGACGGGAATCACTTTCATTGAAAGGGGTTGCCAAGCTTCCAAAAAACTACGAGTTTCCTGAAATCTCAGCAAACATTTTTTCACCCAATCTTGATGATACTGGCAGGTAATGATCAGTACCACCATCCCACTTGGCTCACCAAGTTTCGTTCTTCTAGGGTAAACCTTTCCTTTGCAGTAACCGTTTTCATGTTTAGGTTTCACTCTGTTTTCTCCTATATGGATACATGTAGTTGGAACTCTTAAATCACACACGGTTTGGGCTAGCTCTTTGAAACTTGGCACATAATGTAGTTCCAAGTTCTATCGCTATGGTTTGTGTCCTATTGAAGTAGCCCCAAGCAGAGACTGATGACAATCTCTTTCATTGAAAGGGGTTGCCAAGCTTCCAAAAAACTACGATTTCAGAAACTTGAGCAAACATTTTTCACCCAATCTTGATGATACTTGCAGGTAATGATCAGTACACCAATCCCACTTGGCTCACCAATTTTGTTCTTCTAGGTTAAACCGTTCCTTTGCAGTAACCGTTTTCATGTTTAGGTTTCACTCTGTTTTTCTCCTATATAGATACATGTAGTTGGAACACTAAATCAAACACGGTTTGTGCTAGCTCTTTGAACCTTGGCAACAATAATGTTGTTCCAAGATCTATCGCTATGGTTTGTGTCCTATGGAAGTAGCCCCAAGCAGAGACTGACGAGAATCACTTTCATTGAAAGGGGTTGCCAAGCTTCCAAAAACTACGAGTTTCCTGAAATCTCAGCAAAGATTTTTTCACCCAATCTTGATGATACTTGCAGGTAATGATCAGTACACCAATCCCACTGGGATCAACAAATTTCGTTCTTCTAAGGTAAAACGTTACTTTGCAGTAACCGTTTCATGTTTAGGTTTCACTCTATTTTCTCCTATATGGATACATGTAGTTGGAACTCTAAATCACACACGGTTTGTGCTAGCTCTTTGAACTTCGCACAATAATGTAGTTCCAAGTTCTATCGCTAAGGTTTGTGTCCTATGGAAGTAGCCCCAAGCAGAGACTGACGAGAATCACTTTCATTGAAAGGGGTTGCCAAGTTCCAAAAACTACGATTTCCTGAAATTTGAGCAAACATTTTTTCACCCAATCTTGAGGATACTGGCAGGTAATGATCAGTAAACCAATCCCACTTGGCTCACCAAATTTCCTTCTTCTAGGTAAACCGTTCCTTTGCAGTAACCGTTTTCATGTTTAGGTTTCACTCTGTTTTCTCCTATATGGATACATGTAGTTGGAACTCTAAATCAAACACGGTTGGTGCTAGCTCTTTGAAACTTGGCACAATAATGTAGTTCCAAGTTCTATCGCTATGGTTTGTGTCCTATTGAATTAGCCCCAAGAAGAAAATTCCAAGAATCACTTTATTGAAAGGGGTTGCCAAGCTTCCAAAAAACTAGGATTTCCTGAAACTTGAGCAAACATTTTTTCACCCAATCTTAATGATACTTGCAGGTCAAGATCAGTACACCAATCCCCCTTGGCTCACCAATTTCGTTCCTCTATGTTTAAACCGTTACTTTGCAGTAACCGTTTTCATGTTTAGGTTTCACTCTGTTTTCCTCCTATATGGATACATGTAGTTGGAACTCTAAATTCACACACGGTTCGTGCTAGCTCTTTGAAACTTGGCACAATAATGTAGTTCCAAGTTCTATCGCTCTGGTTTGTGTCCTATTGAATTAGCCCCAAGCAGAGACTGATGAGAATCACTTTCATGAAAGGGGTTGCCAAGCTTCCAAAAAAACTACGATTTCCAGAAACTTGACCAAACATTTTTTCACCAATATTGTAATACTTGCAGGTAATGATCAGTACACCAATCCCACTTGGCTCACCAAATTTCGTTCTTCTAGGTTAAACCGTCCTTTGCAGTAACTGTTTTCATGTTTAGGTTTCACTCTGTTTTCTCCTATATGGATACATGTAGTTGGAACTCTAAATCAAACACGTTTTGTGCTAGCTCTTTGAAACTTGGCACAATAATGTAGTTCCAAATTCTATCGCTATGGTTTGTGTCCTATGGAAGTAGCCCCAAGCAGAGACTGACGAGAATCACTTTCATTGAAAGGGGTTGCCAAGCTTCCAAAAAACTACGAGTTTCCTGAAATCTCAGCAAACATTTTTTCACCCAACCTTGATGATACTGGCAGGTAATGATCAGTACACCAATCCCACTTGGCTCACCAAGTTTCGTTCTTCTAGGGTAAACCTTTCCTTTGCAGTAACCGTTTTCATGTTTAGGTTTCACTCTGTTTTCTCCTATATGGATACATGTAGTTGGGAACTCTAAATCACACACGGTTTGTGCTAGCTCTTTGAAACTTGGCACAATAATGTAGTTCCGAATTCTGTCGCTATGGTTTGTGTCCTATGGAAGTAGCCCCAAGCAGAGACTGACGAGAATCACTTCATTGAAAGGGTTGCCAAGCTTCCAAAAAACTACGAGTTTCCTGAAATCTCAGCAAACATTTTTTCACCCAATCTTGATGATACTGGCAGGTAATGATCAGTACACCAATCCCACTTGGCTCACCAAGTTTCGTTCTTCTAGGGTAAACCTCTCCTTTGCAGTAACCGTTTTCATGTTTAGGTTTTCACTCTGTTTTCTCCTATATGGATACATGTAGTTGGAACTCTAATCACACACGGTTTGGGCTAGCTCTTTGAAACTTGGCACAATAATGTAGTTCCAAGTTTCCAGAAACTTGAGCAAACATTTTTTCACCCAATCTTGATGATACTTGCAGGTAATGATCAGTACACCAATCCCACTTGGCTCACCAAATTTTGTTCTTCTAGGTTAAACCGTTCCTTGCAGTAACCGTTTTCAAGTTTAGGTTTCACGCTGTTTTTCTCCTATATGGATACATGTAGTTGGAACACTAAATCAAACACGGTTTGTGCTAGCTCTTTGAACCTTGGCACAATAATGTTGTTCCAAGTTCTATCGCTATGGTTTGTGTCCTATGGAAGTAGCCCCAAGCAGAGACTGACGAGAATCACTTTTCATTGAAAGGTGTTGCCAAGCTTCAAAAAACTACGAGTTTCCTGAAATCTCAGCAAACATTTTTTCACCCAATCTTGATGATACTTGCAGGTAATGATCAGTACACCAATCCCACTGGGATCAACAAATTTCGTTCTTCTAAGGTAAACCGGTTACTTTGCAGTAACCGTTTTCATGTTAGGTTTCACTCTATTTTCTCCTATATGGATACATGTAGTTGGAACTCTAAATCACACACGGTTTGTGCTAGCTCTTTGAAACTTCGCACAATAATGTAGTTCCAAGTTCTATCACTATGGATGTGTCCTATGGAAGTAGCCCCAAGCAGAGAGTGACGAGAATCACTTTCATTGAAAGGGGTTGCCAAGTTTCCAAAAAACTACGATTTCCTGAAACTTGGGCAAACATTTTTTCACCCAATCTTGAGGATACTGGCATGTAATGATCAGTACACCAATCACACTTGGCTCACCAAATTTCCTTCTTCTAGTTAAACCGTTCCTTTGCAGTAACCGTTTTCATGTTTAGGTTTCACTCTGTTTTCTCCTATATGGATACATGTAGTTGGAACTCTAAATCAAACACGGTTTGTGCTAGCTCTTTTGAAACTTGGCACAATAAATGTAGTTCCAAGTTCTATCGCTATGGTTTGTGTCCTATTGAAGTAGCCCCCAAGCAGAGACTGACGAGAATCACTTTCATTGAAAGGGGTTGCCAAGCTTCCAAAAACTACGAGCTTCTTTAAATCTCAGCAAATATTTTTTCACCCAATCTTGATGATACTGGCAGGTAATGATCAGTAACCAATCCCACTTGGCTCACCAAATTTCGTTCTTCTAGGGTAACCGATCCTTTGCAGTCACCGTTTTCATGTTTAGTTTCACTCTGTGTTCTCCTATATGGATACATGTATTTGGAACTCTAAATCAAACACGGTTTGTGCTAGCTCTTTGAAACTTGGCACAATAATGTAGTTCCAAGTTCTATCGCTATGTTTGTGTCCTATTGAAGTAGCCCCAAGCAGAGACTGACGAGAATCACTTTCATTGAGAGGGGTTGCCATGCTTCAAAAAACTACGAGTTTCTTGAAATCTCTGCAAAATTTTTTCACCAATCTTGATGATACTGGCAGGGTAATGATCAGTACACCAATCCCAGTAGTCTCACCAATATTTTGTTCTTCTAGTTAAACCGTTCCTTTGCAGTAACCGTTTCATGTTTAGGTTTCACTCTGTTTTCTCCTACATGGATACATGTAGTTGGAACTCTAAATCAAACACGGTTGTGCTAGCTCTTTGAAACTTAGCACAATAATGTAGTTCCAAGTTCTATCGCTATGGTTTGTGTCCTATGAAGTAGCCCTAATCAGAGACTGACGAGAATCACTTTCATTGAAAGGGGTTGCCAAGCTTCCAAAAAACTAGAGTTTCCTGAAATCTCTGCAAACATTTTTTCACCCAATCTTGATGATACTGCAGGTAATGATCAGTACACAAATCCCACTTGGCTCACCAAATTTCGTTCTTCTAAGTTAAACCGTTCCTTTGCAGTAACCGTTTTCATGTTTCGGTTTCACTCTGTTTTCTCCTATATGGATACATGTATTTGGAACTCTAAATCAAACACGGTTTGTGCTAGCTCTTTGAAACTTGGCACAATAATGTAGTTCCAAGTTCTATCGCTATGGTTTGTGTCCTATTGAAGTAGCCCTAATCAGAGACTGACGAGAATCACTTTCATTGAAAGGGGTTGCAAGCTTCCAAAAAACTACGATTTCCTGAAACTTTAGCAAACATTTTTTCAACCAATCTTGATGATACTTGCAGGTAAAGATCACTACACCAATTCCACTTGGCTCACCAATTTCGTTCTTCTAGATTAAACCGTTCCTTTGCAGGAACCGTTTTCATGTTTAGGTTTCACTCTGTTTTCTCCTATATGGATACATGTATTTGGAACTCTAAATCAAACACGGTTGTGCTACATCTTTGAAACTTGGAACAATAATGTAGTTTCCAAGATCTATCGCTATGGTTTTGGGTCCTATGGAAGTAGTCCCAAGCAGAGACTGATGAGAATAACTTTCACTGAAAGGGGTTGCCAAGCTTCCAAAAACTACCAGTTTCCTGAAAATCTCAGCAAATATTTTTCACCCAATCTTGATAATACTGGCAGGTAATGATCAGATACACCAATCCCACTTGGCTCACCAAATTTCCTTCTTCTAGGTTAAACCGTTCCTTTGCAGTAACCGTTTTCATGTTTAGGTTTCACTCTGTTTTCTCCTATATGGATACATGTAGTTGGAACTCTAAATCAAACACGGTGGTGCTAGCTCTTTGAAACTTGGCACAATAATGTAGTTCAAAGTTCTATCGCTATGGTTTGTGTCCTATTGAATTAGCCCAAGAAGTAAAAATACACAATCACTTTAATTGAAAGGGGTTGCCAAGCTTCCAAAAAACTACGAGTTTCTGAAATCTCAGCAAACATTTTTTCACCCAATCTTGATGATACTGGCAGGTAATGATCAGTACACCAATCCCACTTGCTCCCCAAATTTCGTTCTTCTAGGTTAAACCGTTCCTTTGCAGTAAACGTTTTCATGTTTGGTTTCACTCTGTTTCTCCTATATGGATACATGTAGTTGGAACTCTAAATCAAACACGGTTTGTGCTAGCTCTTTGAAACTTGGCACAATAATGTAGTTCCAAGTTCTATCGCTATGGTTTGTGTCCTATTGAAGTAGCCCCAAGGAGAGAATTACGAGAATCACTTTCATTGAAAGTAGTTGCCAAGCGTACAAAAAACTACTAGCTTCCTGAAAATCTCAGCAAATATTTTTTCACCCAATCTTGATGAGTACTGGCAGGTAATGATCAGTACACCAATCCCACTTGGTTCACCAAATTTCGTTCTTCTAGGGTAAACCGATCCTTTGCAGTCACCGTTTTCATTTTTAGGTTTCACTCTGTTTTCTCTTATATGGATACATGTAGTTGGAACTCTAAATCACACACGGTTTGGGCTAGCTCTTTGAAACTTGGCACAATAATGTAGTTCCAATTTCTATCACTATGGTTTGTGTCCTAATGAAGTAGCACCACGCAGAGACTGACGAGAATCTCTTTCATTGAAAGGGTTGCAAAGCTTTCCAAAAAACTACGATTTCCTAAAATCTCAGCAAACATTTTTTCACCCAATGTTGATGATACTGGCAGTAATGATCAGTACACCATTCCCACTTGGCTCCCAAATTTCGTTCTTCTAGGTTAAACCGTTCCTTTGCAGTAACCGTTTTCATGTTTCGGTTTCACTCTGCGTTCTTCTAAAATGGATACATGTATTTGGACTCTAAATCAACACGGTTTCTGCAAGCTCTTTGAAACTTGGCACAATAATGTAGTTCCAAGTTCTATCACTATGGTTTGTGTCCTATTGAAGTAGCCCTAATCAGAGACTGACGAGAATCTCTTTCATTGAAAGGGGTTGCCAAGCTTCCAAAAAACTACGATTTCCTGAAAACTTTAGCAAACATTTTTTCAACCAATCTTGATGATACTTGCAGGTAAAGATCACTACACCAATTCCACTTGGCTCACCAAATTTCGTTCTTCTAGATTAAACCGTTCCTTTTGCAGGAACCGTTTTCATGTTTAGGTTTCACTCTGTTTTCTCCTATATGGATACATGTATTTGGAAATCTAAATCAAACACGGTTTGTGCTACATCTTTGAAAATTGGAACAATAATGTAGTTCCAAGTTCTATCGCTATGGTTTGCGTCCTATGGAAGTAGTCCCCAAGCAGAGACTGATGAGAATAACTTTCATTGAAAGGGGTTGCCAAGCTTCCAAAAAACTACCAGTTTCCTGAAATCCTCAGCAAATATTTTTTCACCCAAGCTTGATAATACTGGCAGGTAATGATCAGTACACCAATCCCACTTGGGCTCACCAAATTTCCTTCTTCTAGGTTAAACCGTTCCTTTGCAGTAACCATTTTCATGTTTAGGTTTCACTATGTTTTCTCCTATATGGATACATGTAGTTGGAACTCTAAATCAAACACGGTTGGTGCTAGCTCTTTGAAACTTGGCACAATAATATAGTTCAAAGTTCTATCGCTATGGTTTGTTGTCCTATTGAATAGCCCAAGAAGTAAATTACAAGAATCACTTTCATTGAAAGGGGTTGCCAAGCTTCCAAAAAACTACGAGTTTCCTGAAATCTCAGCAAACATTTTTTCACCCAATCTTGATGATACTGGCAGGTAATGATCAGTACACCAATCCCACTTGGCTCCCAAATTTCGTTCTTCTAGGTTAAACCGTTCCTTTGCAGTAACCGTTTTCATGTTTAGGTTTCACTCTGTTTTCTCCTATATGGATACATGTAGTTGGAACTCTAAATCAAACACGGTTTGTGCTAGCTCTTTGAAACTGGGCACAATAATGTAGTTCCAAGTTCTATCGCAATGGTTTGTGTCCTATTGAAGTAGCCCCAAGGAGAGAATACGAGAATCACTTTCATTGAAAGGGGTTGCCAAGCTTACAAAAAACTACTAGCTTCCTGAAATCTCAGCAAATATTTTTTCACCCAATCTTTATGATACTGGCAGGTAATGATCAGTACACCAATCCCACTTGGTTCACCAAATTTCATTCTTCTAGGGTAAACCGATCCTTTGCAGTCCAGCGTTTTCATTTTTTAGGTTTCACTCTGTTCTCTTATATGGATACATGTAGTTGGAACTCTAAATCACACACGGTTTGGGATAGCTCTTGAAACTTGGCACAAAATGTAGTTTCAATTTCTATCACTATGGTTTGTGTCCTAATGAAGTAGCACCACGCAGAGACTGACGAGAATCTCTTTCATTGAAAGGGTTGCAAAGCTTCCAAAAAACTACGATTTCCTAAAATCTCAGCAAACATTTTTTCACCCAATCTTGATGATACTGGCAGGTAATGATGAGTACTTGGTTGACCAAATTTCGTTTCTTCTAGGTTAAACCGTTCCTTTGCAGTAACCGTTTGATCTTTAGGTTTCACTCTGGTTTTCTCCTATATGGATACATGTAGTTGGAACTATAAATCAAACACGGTTTCTGCTAGCTCTTTGAAACTTGGCACAATAATGTATTTTCAAGATCTATCGCTACGGTTTGTGTCCTATTGAAGTACCCCAAGCACAGACTGACGAGAATCACATTCATTGAAAGGGATTGCCAAGCTTCCAAAAACTACGAGTTTCCGGAAATCTCAGCAAACATTTTTTCAACCAATCGTGATGATACTTGCAGGATATGAGCAGTACACCAATCCACTTGGCTCACCAAATTTCGTTCGTCTAGGTTAAACCGTTCCTTTGCAGTAACCGTTTTCATGTTTAAGTTTCACTCTCTTTTCTCCTATAAGGATACATGTGGTTGGAACTCTAAATCAAACACGGTTTGTGCTACCTCTTTGAAACTTGGCACAATAATGTAGTTCAAGTTCTATGGCTATGGTTTGTGTCCTATTGAAGTAGCCCCAAGCAGAGACTGACGAGAAACACTTTCATTGAAAGGGGTTCCCAAGCTCCCAAAAAACTACGAGTTTCCTGAAATCTCAGCAAACATTTTTTCACCCAATCTTGATGATACTTCCATTAATGATCAGTACACCAATCCCACTTGGCTCACCAAATTTCGTTTTTCTAGGTTAAACCGTTCCTTTGCAGTAACCTTGTACATGTTTAGGGTTTCACTCTGTGTTCTCCTATATGGATACATGAAATTGGAACTCTAAATCAAACACGGTTTGTGCTAGCTCTTTGAAACTTGGCACAATAATGTAGTTCCAAGTTCTATGGCTATGGTTTGTGTCCTATTGAAGTAGCCCCATGCAGAGACTGACGAGAATCAGTTTCATTGAAAGGGGTTGCCAAGCTTCCATAAAACTACGAGATTCCTGAAATCTCAGGAAACATTTTTTCACCCAATCTTGATGATACTTCCATTTAATGATCAGTTCACCAATCCACTTGGGCTGACCAAATTTCGTTCTTCTAGGTTAAACCGTTCCTTTGCAGTAACCGTTTCATGTTGAGGTTTCACTCTGTTTTCTATTTATGAATACATGTTGTTTGAACTCTAAATCCAACACGGTTTGTGCTAGCTCATTAAACTTGGCACAATAATGTAGTTCCATGTTCTATGGCTATGGTTTGTGTCCTATTGAAATAGCCAAGCAGAGACTGACGATAATCACTTTCATTGAAAGGGGTTGCCAATCTTTCCAAAACTATGAGTTTCCTGAAATCTCAGCAAACATTTTTTCACCCTATCTTGATGATATTGCAGGTAATGATCAGTACACCAATCCCACTTGGCTCACCAAACTTCGTTCTTCTAGTTAAACCGTTCCTTTGCAGTAACTGTTTTCATGTTTAGGTTTCACTCTGTTTTCTCCTATATGGATACACGTAGTTGGAACTCTAAATCAAACACGGTTTGTGCTAGCTCTTTGAAACTTGGCACAATAATGTAGTCCAAATTCTGTCGCTATGGTTTGTGTCCTATGGAAGTAGCCCCAAGCAGAGGACTGACGGGAATCACTTCATTGAAAGGGGTTGCCAAGCTTCCAAAAAACTACGAGTTTCCTGAAATCTCAGCAAACATTTTTTCACCCAATCTTGATGATACTGGCAGGTAATGATCAGTACACCAATCCCACTTGGCTCACCAAGTTTCGTTCTTCTAGGTAAACCTTTCCTTTGCAGTAACCGTTTTCATGTTTAGGTTTCACTCTGTTTTCTCCTATATGGATACATGTAGTTGGAACTCTAAATCACACACGGTTTGGGCTAGCTCTTTGAAACTTGGCACAATAATGTAGTTCCAAGTTCTATCGCTATGGTTTGTGTCCTATTGAAGTAGCCCCAAGCAGAGACTGATGACAATCTCTTTCATTGAAAGGGGTTGCCAGCTTCCAAA
Organism: Urocitellus parryii; assembly: GCF_045843805.1. Taxonomy (NCBI): domain Eukaryota; kingdom Metazoa; phylum Chordata; class Mammalia; order Rodentia; family Sciuridae; genus Urocitellus; species Urocitellus parryii. Next base: position 54,972 of record NW_027552656.1, on the reverse strand, counting down.
AAACTACGATTTCCAGAAACTTGAGCAAACATTTTTTCACCCAATCTTGATGATACTTGCAGGTAATGATCAGTACACCAATCCCACTTGGCTCACCAAATTTTGTTCTTCTAGGGTTAAACGTTCCTTTGCAGTAACCGTTTTTCATGTTTAGGTTTCACTCTGGTTTTCTCCTATATAGATACATGTAGTTGGAACACTAAATCAAACACGGTTTGTGCTAGCTCTTTGAACCTTGGCACAATAATGTTGTTCCAAGATCTATCGCTATGGTTTGTGTCTATGGAAGTAGCCCCAAGCAGAGACTGACGAGAATCACTTTCATTGAAAGGGGTTGCCAAGCTTCCAAAAAACTACGAGTTTCCTGGAAATCTCAGCAAAGATTTTTTCACCCAATTCTTGAGATACTTGCAGGTAATGATCAGTACACCAATCCCACTGGGATCAACAAATTTCGTTCTTCTAAGGTAAACCGTTACTTTGCAGTAACCGTTTTCATGTTTAGGTTTCACTCTATTTCTCCTATATGGATACATGTAGTTGGAACTCTAAATCACACACGGTTTGTGCTAGCTCTTTGAAACTTCGCACAATAATGTAGTTCCAAGTTCTATCGCTATGGTTTGTGTCCTATGACGAGAATCACTTTCATTGAAAGGGGTTGCCAAGTTTCCAAAAACTACGATTTCCTGAAATTTGAGCAAACATTTTTTCACCCAATCTTGAGGATACTGGCAGGTAATGATCAGTAAACCAATCCCACTTGGCTCACCAAATTTCCTTCTTCTAGGTTAAACCGTTCCTTTGCAGTAACCGTTTTCATGTTTAGGTTTCACTCTGTTTTCTCCTATATGGATACATGTAGTTGGAACTCTAAATCAAACACGGTTGGTGCTAGCTCTTTGAAACTTGGCACAATAATGTAGTTCCAAGTTCTATCGCTATGGTTTGTGTCCTATTGAATTAGCCCCAAGAAGAAAATTCCAAGAATCACTTTAATTGAAAGGGGTTGCCAAGCTTCCAAAAAACTAGGATTTCCTGAAACTTGAGCAAACATTTTTTCACCCAATCTTAATGATACTTGCAGGTCAAGATCAGTACACCAATCCCCCTTGGCTCACCAAATTTCGTTCCTCTAGTTTAAACCGTTACTTTGCAGTAACCGTTTTCATGTTTAGGTTTCACTCTGTTTTCTCCTATATGGATACATGTAGTTGGAACTCTAAATCACACACGGTTCGTGCTAGCTCTTTGAAACTTGGCACAATAATGTAGTTCCAAGTTCTATCGCTCTGGTTTGTGTCCTATTGAATTAGCCCCAAGCAGAGACTGATGAGAATCACTTTTATTGAAAGGGGTTGCCAAGCTTCCAAAAAAACTACGATTTCCAGAAACTTGACCAAACATTTTTTCACCAATATTGATAATACTTGCAGGTAATGATCAGTACACCAATCCCACTTGGCTCACCAAATTTCGTTCTTCTAGGTTAAACCGTTCCTTTGCAGTAACTGTTTTCATGTTTAGGTTTCACTCTGTTTTCTCCTATATGGATACATGTAGTTGGAACTCTAAATCAAACACGTTTTGTGCTAGCTCTTTGAAACTTGGCACAATAATGTAGTTCCAAATTCTATCGCTATGGTTTGTGTCCTATGGAAGTAGCCCCAAGCAGAGACTGACGAGAATCACTTTCATTGAAAGGGGTTGCCAAGCTTCCAAAAAACTACGAGTTTCCTGAAATCTCAGCAAACATTTTTTCACCCAACCTTGATGATACTGGCAGGTAATGATCAGTACACCAATCCCACTTGGCTCACCAAGTTTCGTTCTTCTAGGGTAAACCTTTCCTTTGCAGTAACCGTTTTCATGTTTAGGTTTCACTCTGTTTTCTCCTATATGGATACATGTAGTTGGAACTCTAAATCACACACGGTTTGTGCTAGCTCTTTGAAACTTGGCACAATAATGTAGTTCCGAATTCTGTCGCTATGGTTTGTGTCCTATGGAAGTAGCCCCAAGCAGAGACTGACGAGAATCACTTTCATTGAAAGGGGTTGCCAAGCTTCCAAAAAACTACGAGTTTCCTGAAATCTCAGCAAACATTTTTTCACCCAATCTTGATGATACTGGCAGGTAATGATCAGTACACCAATCCCACTTGGCTCACCAAGTTCGTTCTTCTAGGGTAAACCTCTCCTTTGCAGTAACCGTTTTCATGTTTAGGTTTCACTCTGTTTTCTCCTATATGGATACATGTAGTTGGAACTCTAAATCACACACGGTTTGGGCTAGCTCTTTGAAACTTGGCACAATAATGTAGTTCCAAGTTTCCAGAAACTTGAGCAAACATTTTTTCACCCAATCTTGATGAGACTTGCAGGTAATGATCAGAACACCAATCCCACTTGGCTCACCAAATTTTGTTCTTCTAGGTTAAACCGTTCCTTTGCAGTAACCGTTTTCAAGTTTAGGTTTCACGCTGTTTTCTCCTATATGGATACATGTAGTTGGAACACTAAATCAAACACGGTTTGTGCTAGCTCTTTGAACCTTGGCACAATAATGTTGTTCCAAGTTCTATCGCTATGGTTTGTGTCCTATGGAAGTAGCCCCAAGCAGAGACTGACGAGAATCACTTTCATTGAAAGGTGTTGCCAAGCTTCCAAAAAACTACGAGTTTCCTGAAATCTCAGCAAACATTTTTTCACCCAATCTTGATGATACTTGCAGGTAATGATCAGTACACCAATCCCACTGGGATCAACAAATTTCGTTCTTCTAAGGTAAACCGTTACTTTGCAGTAACCGTTTTCATGTTTAGGTTTCACTCTATTTTCTCCTATATGGATACATGTAGTTGGAACTCTAAATCACACACGGTTTGTGCTAGCTCTTTGAAACTTCGCACAATAATGTAGTTCCAAGTTCTATCACTATGGATTGTGTCCTATGGAAGTAGCCCCAAGCAGAGAGTGACGAGAATCACTTTCATTGAAAGGGGTTGCCAAGTTTCCAAAAAACTACGATTTCCTGAAACTTGGGCAAACATTTTTTCACCCAATCTTGAGGATACTGGCAGGTAATGATCAGTACACCAATCACACTTGGCTCACCAAATTTCCTTCTTCTAGGTTAAACCGTTCCTTTGCAGTAACCGTTTTCATGTTTAGGTTTCACTCTGTTTTCTCCTATATGGATACATGTAGTTGGAACTCTAAATCAAACACGGTTTGTGCTAGCTCTTTGAAACTTGGCACAATAATGTAGTTCCAAGTTCTATCGCTATGGTTTGTGTCCTATTGAAGTAGCCCCAAGCAGAGACTGACGAGAATCACTTTCATTGAAAGGGGTTGCCAAGCTTCCAAAAAACTACGAGCTTCTTTAAATCTCAGCAAATATTTTTTCACCCAATCTTGATGATACTGGCAGGTAATGATCAGTACACCAATCCCACTTGGCTCACCAAATTTCGTTCTTCTAGGGTAAACCGATCCTTTGCAGTCACCGTTTTCATGTTTAGGTTTCACTCTGTGTTCTCCTATATGGATACATGTATTTGGAACTCTAAATCAAACACGGTTTGTGCTAGCTCTTTGAAACTTGGCACAATAATGTAGTTCCAAGTTCTATCGCTATGTTTTGTGTCCTATTGAAGTAGCCCCAAGCAGAGACTGACGAGAATCACTTTCATTGAGAGGGGTTGCCATGCTTCCAAAAAACTACGAGTTTCTTGAAATCTCTGCAAACATTTTTTCACCCAATCTTGATGATACTGGCAGGTAATGATCAGTACACCAATCCCAGTAGTCTCACCAAATTTTGTTCTTCTAGGTTAAACCGTTCCTTTGCAGTAACCGTTTTCATGTTTAGGTTTCACTCTGTTTTCTCCTATATGGATACATGTAGTTGGAACTCTAAATCAAACACGGTTTGTGCTAGCTCTTTGAAACTTAGCACAATAATGTAGTTCCAAGTTCTATCGCTATGGTTTGTGTCCTATTGAAGTAGCCCTAATCAGAGACTGACGAGAATCACTTTCATTGAAAGGGGTTGCCAAGCTTCCAAAAAACTAGGAGTTTCCTGAAATCTCTGCAAACATTTTTTCACCCAATCTTGATGATACTGCAGGTAATGATCAGTACACAAATCCCACTTGGCTCACCAAATTTCGTTCTTCTAAGTTAAACCGTTCCTTTGCAGTAACCGTTTTCATGTTTCGGTTTCACTCTGTTTTCTCCTATATGGATACATGTATTTGGAACTCTAAATCAAACACGGTTTGTGCTAGCTCTTTGAAACTTGGCACAATAATGTAGTTCCAAGTTCTATCGCTATGGTTTGTGTCCTATTGAAGTAGCCCTAATCAGAGACTGACGAGAATCACTTTCATTGAAAGGGGTTGCCAAGCTTCCAAAAAACTACGATTTCCTGAAACTTTAGCAAACATTTTTTCAACCAATCTTGATGATACTTGCAGGTAAAGATCACTACACCAATTCCACTTGGCTCACCAAATTTCGTTCTTCTAGATTAAACCGTTCCTTTGCAGGAACCGTTTTCATGTTTAGGTTTCACTCTGTTTTCTCCTATATGGATACATGTATTTGGAACTCTAAATCAAACACGGTTTGTGCTACATCTTTGAAACTTGGAACAATAATGTAGTTCCAAGATCTATCGCTATGGTTTGGGTCCTATGGAAGTAGTCCCAAGCAGAGACTGATGAGAATAACTTTCACTGAAAGGGGTTGCCAAGCTTCCAAAAAACTACCAGTTTCCTGAAATCTCAGCAAATATTTTTTCACCCAATCTTGATAATACTGGCAGGTAATGATCAGTACACCAATCCCACTTGGCTCACCAAATTTCCTTCTTCTAGGTTAAACCGTTCCTTTGCAGTAACCGTTTTCATGTTTAGGTTTCACTCTGTTTTCTCCTATATGGATACATGTAGTTGGAACTCTAAATCAAACACGGTTGGTGCTAGCTCTTTGAAACTTGGCACAATAATGTAGTTCAAAGTTCTATCGCTATGGTTTGTGTCCTATTGAATTAGCCCCAAGAAGTAAATTACACAATCACTTTCATTGAAAGGGGTTGCCAAGCTTCCAAAAAACTACGAGTTTCCTGAAATCTCAGCAAACATTTTTTCACCCAATCTTGATGATACTGGCAGGTAATGATCAGTACACCAATCCCACTTGGCTCCCCAAATTTCGTTCTTCTAGGTTAAACCGTTCCTTTGCAGTAAACGTTTTCATGTTTAGGTTTCACTCTGTTTTCTCCTATATGGATACATGTAGTTGGAACTCTAAATCAAACACGGTTTGTGCTAGCTCTTTGAAACTTGGCACAATAATGTAGTTCCAAGTTCTATCGCTATGGTTTGTGTCCTATTGAAGTAGCCCCAAGGAGAGAATTACGAGAATCACTTTCATTGAAAGTAGTTGCCAAGCGTACAAAAAACTACTAGCTTCCTGAAATCTCAGCAAATATTTTTTCACCCAATCTTGATGATACTGGCAGGTAATGATCAGTACACCAATCCCACTTGGTTCACCAAATTTCGTTCTTCTAGGGTAAACCGATCCTTTGCAGTCACCGTTTTCATTTTTAGGTTTCACTCTGTTTTCTCTTATATGGATACATGTAGTTGGAACTCTAAATCACACACGGTTTGGGCTAGCTCTTTGAAACTTGGCACAATAATGTAGTTCCAATTTCTATCACTATGGTTTGTGTCCTAATGAAGTAGCACCACGCAGAGACTGACGAGAATCTCTTTCATTGAAAGGGGTTGCAAAGCTTCCAAAAAACTACGATTTCCTAAAATCTCAGCAAACATTTTTTCACCCAATGTTGATGATACTGGCAGTAATGATCAGTACACCAATCCCACTTGGCTCACCAAATTTCGTTCTTCTAGGTTAAACCGTTCCTTTGCAGTAACCGTTTTCATGTTTCGGTTTCACTCTGCGTTCTTCTAAATGGATACATGTATTTGGACTCTAAATCAAACACGGTTTCTGCAAGCTCTTTGAAACTTGGCACAATAATGTAGTTCCAAGTTCTATCACTATGGTTTGTGTCCTATTGAAGTAGCCCTAATCAGAGACTGACGAGAATCTCTTTCATTGAAAGGGGTTGCCAAGCTTCCAAAAAACTACGATTTCCTGAAACTTTAGCAAACATTTTTTCAACCAATCTTGATGATACTTGCAGGTAAAGATCACTACACCAATTCCACTTGGCTCACCAAATTTCGTTCTTCTAGATTAAACCGTTCCTTTGCAGGAACCGTTTTCATGTTTAGGTTTCACTCTGTTTTCTCCTATATGGATACATGTATTTGGAAATCTAAATCAAACACGGTTTGTGCTACATCTTTGAAAATTGGAACAATAATGTAGTTCCAAGTTCTATCGCTATGGTTTGCGTCCTATGGAAGTAGTCCCAAGCAGAGACTGATGAGAATAACTTTCATTGAAAGGGGTTGCCAAGCTTCCAAAAAACTACCAGTTTCCTGAAATCTCAGCAAATATTTTTTCACCCAATCTTGATAATACTGGCAGGTAATGATCAGTACACCAATCCCACTTGGCTCACCAAATTTCCTTCTTCTAGGTTAAACCGTTCCTTTGCAGTAACCATTTTCATGTTTAGGTTTCACTATGTTTTCTCCTATATGGATACATGTAGTTGGAACTCTAAATCAAACACGGTTGGTGCTAGCTCTTTGAAACTTGGCACAATAATATAGTTCAAAGTTCTATCGCTATGGTTTGTGTCCTATTGAATTAGCCCCAAGAAGTAAATTACAAGAATCACTTTCATTGAAAGGGGTTGCCAAGCTTCCAAAAAACTACGAGTTTCCTGAAATCTCAGCAAACATTTTTTCACCCAATCTTGATGATACTGGCAGGTAATGATCAGTACACCAATCCCACTTGGCTCCCCAAATTTCGTTCTTCTAGGTTAAACCGTTCCTTTGCAGTAACCGTTTTCATGTTTAGGTTTCACTCTGTTTTCTCCTATATGGATACATGTAGTTGGAACTCTAAATCAAACACGGTTTGTGCTAGCTCTTTGAAACTGGGCACAATAATGTAGTTCCAAGTTCTATCGCAATGGTTTGTGTCCTATTGAAGTAGCCCCAAGGAGAGAATTACGAGAATCACTTTCATTGAAAGGGGTTGCCAAGCTTACAAAAAACTACTAGCTTCCTGAAATCTCAGCAAATATTTTTTCACCCAATCTTTATGATACTGGCAGGTAATGATCAGTACACCAATCCCACTTGGTTCACCAAATTTCATTCTTCTAGGGTAAACCGATCCTTTGCAGTCAGCGTTTTCATTTTTAGGTTTCACTCTGTTTTCTCTTATATTGATACATGTAGTTGGAACTCTAAATCACACACGGTTTGGGCTAGCTCTTTGAAACTTGGCACAATAATGTAGTTTCAATTTCTATCACTATGGTTTGTGTCCTAATGAAGTAGCACCACGCAGAGACTGACGAGAATCTCTTTCATTGAAAGGGGTTGCAAAGCTTCCAAAAAACTACGATTTCCTAAAATCTCAGCAAACATTTTTTCACCCAATCTTGATGATACTGGCAGGTAATGATGAGTACTTGGTTGACCAAATTTCGTTCTTCTAGGTTAAACCGTTCCTTTGCAGTAACCGTTTTGATCTTTAGGTTTCACTCTGTTTTCTCCTATATGGATACATGTAGTTGGAACTATAAATCAAACACGGTTTCTGCTAGCTCTTTGAAACTTGGCACAATAATGTAGTTTCAAGATCTATCGCTACGGTTTGTGTCCTATTGAAGTACCCCAAGCACAGACTGACGAGAATCACATTCATTGAAAGGGATTGCCAAGCTTCCAAAAACTACGAGTTTCCGGAAATCTCAGCAAACATTTTTTCAACCAATCGTGATGATACTTGCAGGATATGAGCAGTACACCAATCCAACTTGGCTCACCAAATTTCGTTCGTCTAGGTTAAACCGTTCCTTTGCAGTAACCGTTTTCATGTTTAAGTTTCACTCTCTTTTCTCCTATAAGGATACATGTGGTTGGAACTCTAAATCAAACACGGTTTGTGCTACCTCTTTGAAACTTGGCACAATAATGTAGTTCCAAGTTCTATGGCTATGGTTTGTGTCCTATTGAAGTAGCCCCAAGCAGAGACTGACGAGAAACACTTTCATTGAAAGGGGTTCCCAAGCTCCCAAAAAACTACGAGTTTCCTGAAATCTCAGCAAACATTTTTTCACCCAATCTTGATGATACTTCCATTTAATGATCAGTACACCAATCCCACTTGGCTCACCAAATTTCGTTTTTCTAGGTTAAACCGTTCCTTTGCAGTAACCTTGTACATGTTTAGGTTTCACTCTGTGTTCTCCTATATGGATACATGAAATTGGAACTCTAAATCAAACACGGTTTGTGCTAGCTCTTTGAAACTTGGCACAATAATGTAGTTCCAAGTTCTATGGCTATGGTTTGTGTCCTATTGAAGTAGCCCCATGCAGAGACTGACGAGAATCAGTTTCATTGAAAGGGTTGCCAAGCTTCCATAAAACTACGAGATTCCTGAAATCTCAGGAAACATTTTTTCACCCAATCTTGATGATACTTCCATTTAATGATCAGTTCACCAATCCCACTTGGCTGACCAAATTTCGTTCTTCTAGGTTAAACCGTTCCTTTGCAGTAACCGTTTTCATGTTGAGGTTTCACTCTGTTTTCTATTTATGAATACATGTTGTTTGAACTCTAAATCCAACACGGTTTGTGCTAGCTCATTTAAACTTGGCACAATAATGTAGTTCCATGTTCTATGGCTATGGTTTGTGTCCTATTGAAATAGCCAAGCAGAGACTGACGATAATCACTTTCATTGAAAGGGGTTGCCAATCTTTCCCAAAACTATGAGTTTCCTGAAATCTCAGCAAACATTTTTTCACCCTATCTTGATGATATTGCAGGTAATGATCAGTACACCAATCCCACTTGGCTCACCAAACTTCGTTCTTCTATGTTAAACCGTTCCTTTGCAGTAACCATTTTCATGTTTAGGTTTCACTCTGTTTTCTCCTATATGGATACATGTATTTGGAACTCTAAATCAAACTCGGTTTGTGCTAGCTCTTTGAACCTTGGCACAATAATGTAGTTCCAAGTTCTATCGCTATGGTTTGTGTCCGATGGAAGTAGCCCCAAGCAGAGACTGACGAGAATCACTTTCATTGAAAGGGGTTGCCAAGCTTCCATAAAACTACGAGATTCCTGAAATCTCAGCAAACATGTTTTCACCCAATCTTGATGATACTTGCAGGTAATGATCAGTACACCAATCCCACTTGGCTCACCAACATTTCGTTCTTCTAGCTTAAACCGTTCCTTTGCAGTAAACGTTTTCATGTTTAGGTTTCACTCTGTTTTCTCCTATATGGATACATGTATTTGGAACTCTAAATCAAACACGGTTTGTGCTAGCTCTTTGAAACTTGGCACAATAATGTAGATCCAAGTTCAATGGCTATGGTTTGTGTCCTATTGAAGTAGCCAAGCAGAGACTGAGGAGAATCACTTTCAGTGAAAGGGGTTGCCAATCTTCCAAAAAACTACGAGTTTCCTGAAAACTCAGCAAACATTTTTTCACCAAAACCTGATGATATTTCCATTTAATGATCAGTACTCCAATCCAACTTATCTCATAAAATTTCGTTCTTCTAGGTAAAACCGTTCCTTTGCAGTAACCTTTTTCATGTTTAGGTTTCACTCTGTTTTCTCCTATATGGATACATGTATTTGGAACTCTAAATCAAACACGGTTTGTACTAGCTCTTTGAAACTTGGCACAATAATGTAGTTCCAAGTTCTATGTCTATGGTTTGTGTCCTATGGAAGTAGGCCCAAGCAGAGACTGACGAGAATCACTTTCATTGAAAGGGGTTGCCAAGCTTCCCAAAAGTACTACGAGTTTCCTGAAATCTCAGCATACATATTTTCACGTAATCTTGATGATACTTGCAGGTAATGATCAGTACACCAATCCCACTTGGCTCACCAAATTTCGTTCTTCTAGGTTAAGCCGTTCCTTTGCAGTAACCGTTTTCATGTTTAGGTTTCACTCTGTTTTATATTTATGGATATATGTCGTTGGAACTCTAAATCAAACACGGTTTGTGCTAGCTCTTTAAAAATTGGCAAAATAATGCAGTTGCAAGTTCTATCGCTATGGTTTGTGTCCTATTGAAGTAGCCCCAAGCAGAGACTGACGAGAATCACTTTCATTGAAAGGGGTTGCCAAGCTTCCAAAAAACTACGAGTTTCCTGGAATCTCAACATACATTTTTTCACCCAATCTTGATGATACTTGCAGGTAATGATCAGTACACCAGTCTCCAGTTGGCTCACCAAATTTCGTTCTTCTAGGTTAAACCTTCCTTTGCAGGAACCGTTTTCATGTTTAGGTTTCACTCTGTTTTTCTCCTATATGGATACATGTATTTGGAACTCTAAATCAAACACGGTTTGTGCTAGCTCTTTGAAACTTGGCACAATAATGTAGTTCCATGTTCTATGGCTATGGTTTTGTGTCCTATTTGAAATAGCCAAGCAGAGACTGACGATAATCACTTTCATTGAAAGGGGTTGCCAATCTTCCTAAAAACTATGAGTTCCTGAAATCTCAGCAAACATTTTTTCCACCCAATCTGGATGATATTGCAGGAAATGATCAGTACACCATTCCCACTTGGCTCACCAAATTTCGTTCTTCTAAGTTAAACCGTTCCTTTGCAGTAACCTTTTTCATGTTTAGGTTTCACTCTGTTTTCTCCTATATAGATACATGTTGTTGGAACTCTAAATCAAACACGGTTTGTGCTAGCTCTTTGAAACTTGGCACAATAATGTAGTTCCAGGTACTATGGCTATGGTTTGTGTCCGGTGGAAGTAGCACCAAGCAGAGACTGACGAGAATCACTTTCATTGAAAGGGTTTGCCAAGCTTCCAAAAAACTACGAGTTTTCTGAAATCTCAGCAAACATTTTTTCACAAAATTTGATGATACTTCCATTTAATGATCAGTACACCAATCCCACTTGGCTCACCAAATTTCGTTCTTGTAGTATAAACCGTTCCTTTGCAGTAACCGTTTTGATGTTTAGGTTTTCACTCTGTTTTCTCCTATATAGATACATGTTGTTGGAACTCTAAATCAAACACGGTTTCTGCTAGCTCTTTGAAACTTGGCACAATAATGTAGTTCCAACTTCTATGGCTATGGTTTGTGTCCTATTGAAGTAGCCCCAAGCAGAGACTGACGAGAATCACATTCATTGAAAGGGGTTGCCAAGCTTCCAAAAAACTACGAGTTTCCTGAAAATCTCAGCAAAAATTTTTTTCACCCAATCTTGATGATACTTCCATTAATGATCAGTACACCAATCCCACTTGGCAAACCAACATTACTTTCTTCTAGCATAAACCGTTCCTTTGCAGTAACGTTTTCATGTTTAGGTTTCACTCTGTTTTCTCCTATATGGATACATGTAGTTGGAACTCTAATTCAAACACGGTTTGTGCTAGCTCTTTGAAACTTGGCACAATAATGTAGTTCCAAATTCTATGGCTATGGTTTGTGTCCGATGGAAGTAGCCCCAAGCAGAGACTGACGAGAATAACTTTCATTGAAGGGGTTGCCAAGCTTCCAAAAAACTATGAGTTTCCTGAAATGTCAGCAATCATTTTTTCACCCAATCTTGATGATACTTCCATTTAATGATCAGTACACCAATCCCACTTGGCTCACCAAATTTTGTTCTTCTAGGTTAAACCGTTCCTTTGCAGTAACCGTTTTCATGTTTAGGTTTCACTCTGTTTTCTCCTATATGGATACATGTAGTTGGAACTCTAAATCATACACGGTTTCTGATATCTCTTTGAAACTTGGCACAATAATGTAGTTAAAAGTTCTATCGCTATGGTTTCTGTCCTATGGAAGTAGCCCCAAGCAGAGACTGACGAGAGTCACTTTCATTGAAAGGGTTGCCAAGCTTCCAAAAAACTACTAGTTTCCTGAAATCTCAGCAAACATTTTTTCACCCAATCTTGATGTTACTGGCAGGTAATGATGAGTACTTGGTTGACCAAATTTCGTTCTTCTAGGTTAAACCGTTCCTTTGCAGTAACCGTTTTGATCTTTAGGTTTCACTCTGTTTTCTCCTATATGGATACATGTAGTTGGAACTATAAATCAAACACGGTTTCTGCTAGCTCTTTGAAACTTGGCACAATAATGTAGTTTCAAGATCTATCGCTACGGTTTGTGTCCTATTGAAGTACCCCAAGCACAGGACTGACGAGAATCACATTCATTGAAAGGGATTGCCAAGCTTCCAAAAACTACGAGTTTCCGGAAATCTCAGCAAACATTTTTTCAACCAATCGTGATGATTCTTGCAGGATATGAGCAGTACACCAATCCAACTTGGCTCACCAAATTTCGTTCGTCTAGGTTAAACCGTTCCTTTGCAGTAACCGTTTTCATGTTTAAGTTTCACTCTCTTTTCTCCTATAAGGATACATGTGGTTGGAACTCTAAATCAAACACGGTTTGTGCTACCTCTTTGAAACTTGGCACAACAATGTAGTTCCAAGTTCTATGGCTATGGTTTGTGTCCTATTGAAGTAGCCCCAAGCAGAGACTGACGAGAATCACTTTCATTGAAAGCTGTTCCCAAGCTCCCAAAAAACTACGAGTTTCCTGAAATCTCAGCAAACATTTTTTCACCCAATCTTGATGATACTTCCATTTAATGATCAGTACAACAATCCCACTTGGCTCACCAAATTTCGTTTTTCTAGGTTAAACCGTTCCTTTGCAGTAACCTTGTACATGTTTAGGTTTCACTCTGTGTTCTCCTATATGGATGCATGCAATTGGAAATCAAAATCAAACACGGTTTGTGGTAGCTCTTTGAAACTTGGCACAATAAATGTAGTTCCAAGTTCTATGGCTATGGTTTGTTTCCTATTGAAGTAGCCCCATGCAGAGACTGACGAGAATCAGTTTCATTGAAAGGGGTTGCCAAGCTTCCATAAATCTACGAGATTCCTGAAATCTCAGGAAACATTTTTTCACCCAATCTTGATGATACTTCCATTTAATGATCAGTTCACCAATCCCACTTGGCTGACCAAATTTCGTTCTTCTAGGTTAAACCGTTCCTTTGCAGTAACCGTTTTCATGTTGAGGTTTCACTCTGTTTTCTATTTTATGAATACATGTTGTTTGAACTCTAATCCAACACGGTTTGTGCTAGCTCATTTAAACTTGGCACAATAATGTAGTTCCATGTTCTATGGCTATGGTTTGTGTCCTATTGAAATAGCCAAGCAGAGACTGACGATAATCACTTTCATTGAAAGGGGTTGCCAATCTTCCCCAAAACTAGGAGTTTCCTGAAATCTCAGCAAAAATTTTTTCACCCTATCTTGATGATATTGCAGGTAATGATCAGTACACCAATCCCACTTGGCTCACCAAACTTCGTTCTTCTATGTTAAACCGCTCCTTTGCAGTAACCCTTTCATGTTTAGGTTTCACTCTGTTTTCTCCTATATGGATACATGTATTTGGAACTCTAAATCAAACTCGGTTTGTGCTAGCTCTTTGAACCTTGGCCCAATAATGTAGTTCCAAGTTCTATCGCTATGGTTTGTGTCCGATGGAAGTAGCCCCAAGCAGAGACTGACGAGAATCACTTTCATTGAAAGGGGTTGCCAAGCTTCCATAAAACTACGAGATTCCTGAAATCTCAGCAAACATGTTTTCACCCAATCTTGATGATACTTGCAGGTAATGATCAGTACACCAATCCCACTTGGCTCACCAACATTTCGTTCTTCTAGCTTAAACCGTTCCTTTGCAGTAAACGTTTTCATGTTTAGGTTTCACTCTGTTTTCTCCTATATGGATACATGTATTTGGAACTCTAAATCAAACACGGTTTTGGTGCTAGCTCTTTGAAACTTGGCACAATAATGTAGATCCAAGTTCAATGGCTATGGTTTGTGTCCTATTCAAGTAGCCAAGCAGAGACTGAGGAGAATCACTTTCAGTGAAAGGGGTTGCCAATCTTCCAAAAAACTACGAGTTTCCTGAAAACTCCGCAAACATTTTTTCACCAAAACCTGATGATATTTCCATTTAATGATCAGTACACCAATCCAACTTATCTCATAAAATTTCGTTCTTCTAGGTTAAACCGTTCCTTTGCAGTAACCTATTTCATGTTTAGCTTTCACTCTGTTTTCTCCTATATGGATACATGTATTTGGAAGTCTAAATCAAACACGGTTTGTACTAGCTCTTTGAAACTTGGCACAATAATGTAGTTCCAAGTTCTATGTCTATGGTTTGTGTCCTATGGAAGTAAGCCCAAGCAGAGACTGACGAGAATCACTTTCATTGAAAGGGGTTGCCAAGCTTCCCAAAAGAACTACGAGTTTCCTGAAATCTCAGCATACATATTTTCACGTAATCTTGATGATACTTGCAGGTAATGATCAGTACACCAATCCCACTTGGCTCACCAAATTTCGTTCTTCTAGGTTAAGCTGTTCCTTTGCAGTAACCTTTTTCATGTTTAGGTTTCACTCTGTTTTATATTTATTTATATATGTCGTTGGAACTCTAAATCAAACACGGTTTGTGCTAGCTCTTTAAAAATTGGCAAAATAATGCAGTTGCAAGTTCTATCGCTATGGTTTGTGTCCTATTGAAGTAGCCCCAAGCAGAGACTGACGAGAATCACTTTCATTGAAAGGGGTTGCCAAGCTTCCAAAAACTACGAGTTTCCTGGAATCTCAACATACATTTTTTCACCCAATATTGATGATACTTGCAGGTAATGATCAGTACACCAGTCCCACTTGGGTCACCAAATTTCGTTCTTCTAAGTTAAACCATTCCTTTGCAGTAACCGTTTTTCATGTTTAGGTTTCACTCTGTTTTCCCTATATGGATACATGTAGTTGGAACTCTAAATCAAACACGGTTTGTGCTAGC
Source organism: Urocitellus parryii (assembly GCF_045843805.1). NCBI lineage: Eukaryota > Metazoa > Chordata > Mammalia > Rodentia > Sciuridae > Urocitellus > Urocitellus parryii. The sequence continues at coordinate 39,871 of NW_027552656.1, read as the reverse complement.
TCTTTGAAACTTGGCACAACAATGTAGTTCCAAGTTCTATGGCTATGGTTTGTGTCCTATTTAAGTAGCTCCATGCAGAGACTGACGAGAATCAGTTTCATTGAAAGGGGTTGCCAAGCTTCCATAAAACTACGAGATTCCTGAAATCTCAGCAAACATTTTTTCACCCAATCTTGATGATAATTCCATTTAATGATCAGTTTACCAATCCCACTTGGCTGACCAAATTTCGTTCTTCAAGGTTAAACCGTTCCTTTGCAGAAACCGTTTTCATGTTGAGGTTTCACTCTGTTTTCTATTTACGGATACATGTAGTTGGAACTCTAAATCAAACACGGTTTGTGCTAGCTCTTTGAAACTTCGCACTATAATGTAGTTCCATGTTCTATGGCTATGGTTTGTGTCCTATTGAAATAGCCAAGCAGAGACTGACGATAATCACTTTCATTGAAAGGGGTTGCCAATCTTCCTAAAAACTATGAGTTTCCTGAAATCTCAGCAAACCTTTTTTCACCCAATCCTGATGATATTGCAGGTAATGATCAGTACACCAATCCCACTTGGCTCACCAAATTTCGTTCTTCTAAGTTAAACCGTTCCTTTGCAGGAACCGTTTTCATGTTTAGGTTCACTCTGTTTTCTCCTATATAGATACATGTTGTTGGAACGCTAAATCAAACACGGTTTGTGCTAGCTCTTTGAAACTTGGCACAATAATGTAGTTCCATGTTCTATGGCTCTGGTTTGTGTCCTATTGAAGTAGCCCCAAGCAAAGAATGACGAGAATCACATTCATTGAAAGGGGTTGCCAAGCTTCCAAAAAACTACGAGTATCCTGAAATCTCAGCAAAAATTTTTTTCACCCAATCTTGATGATACTTCCATTTAATGATCAGTACACCAATCCCACTTGGCAAACCAACATTACGTTCTTCTAGCATAAACCGTTCTTTGCAGTAACCGTTTTCATCTTTAGGTTTCACTCTGTTTTCTCCTATATGGATACATGTATTTGGAACTCTAAATCAAACACGGTTTGTGGTAGCTCTCTGAAACTTGGCACAATAATGTAGTTCCAAGTTCTATCGCTATGGTTTGTGTCCTATGGAAGTAGCCCCAAGCAGAGACTGACGAGAATCACTTTCATTGAAAGGGGTTGCCAAGCTTCCAAAAAAGTACGAATTTCGGGAAATCTCAGCAAACATTTTTTCACCCAATCTTGATGATACTTGCAGGTAATGATCAGTACACCAATCCCACTTGGCTCACCAAATTTCATTCTTCTAGGTTAAACCGTTCCTTTGCAGTAACCGTTTTCATGTTTAGGTTTCACTCTGTTTTCTCCTATATGGATACATGTAGTTGGAACTCTAAATCAAACACGGTTTGTGCTAGCTCTTTGAAAACTTGGCACAATAATGTAGTTCCAAGTTCTATCGCTATGGTTTGTGTCCTATGGAATTAGCCCCAAGCAGAGACTGACGGAGAATCACTTTCATTGAAAGGGGTTGCCAAGCTTCCAAAAACTACGTGTTTCCTAAAATCTCAGCAAACATTTATTCACCCAATCTTGATGATACTGGCAGGTAATGATCAATACACTAATCCCACTTGGCTCACCAAAGATCGTTCTTATAGGATAAACCGTTCCTTTGCAGTAACCGTTTTCATGTTTAGGTTTCACTCTGTTTTCTCCTATATGGATACATGTAGTTGGAACTCTAAATCAACACGGTTTGTGCTAGCTCTTTGAAACTTGGCACAATATTATAGTTCCAAGTTCTATCGCTATGGTTTGTGTCCTATTGAAGTAGCCCCAAGCAGAGACTGACGAGAATCACTTTCATTGAAAGAGGTTGCCAAGCTTCCAAAAAACTACTAGTTTCCTGAAATCTCAGCCAATAGTTTTCACCCAATCTTAATGATACTTGCAGGTAATGATCAGTACACCAATCCCACTTGGCTCACCAAATTTTCTTCTTCTAGGTTAAACCGTTAATTTGCAGTAACTGTTTTCATGTTTAGCTTTCACTCTGTTTTCTCCTATATGGATACATGTATTTGGAACTCTAAATCAAACACGGTTTGTGCTAGCTCTTTGAAACTTGGCACAATAATGCAGTTCCAAGTTCTCTCGCTATGGTTTGTGCCTATTGAAGTAGCCCCAAGCAGAGACTGACGAGAATCACTTTCATTGAAAGGGGTTGCCAAGCTTAAAATAAAACACTAGTTTCCTGAAATGTCACCAAACATTTTTTCACCGAATCTTGATGATACTTGCAGGTAATGATCAGTACACCAATCCAACTTGGCTCACCAAATTTCATTCTTCTAGGTTAAATCGTTCCTTTGCAGTAACCGTTTTCATGTTTAGGTTTCACTATGTTTTCTCCTATATGGATACATGTAGTTGGAACTCTAAATCAAACACGGTTTCTGCTAGCTCTTTGAAACTTGGCACAATAATGTAGTTCCAAGTTCTATCGCTATGGTTTCTGTCCTATTGAACTAGCCCCAAGCAGAGACTGACGAGAATCACTTTCATTGAAAGGGGTTGCCAAGCTTCCAAAAAACTACGATTTCCTGAAACTTGAGCAAACATTTTTTCACCCAATCTTGATGATACTGGCAGGTAATGATCAGTACACCAATCTCAATTGGCTCACCAAATTTCGTTCTTCTAGGTTAAACCGTTCCTTTGCAGTAACCATTTTCATGTTTTGGTTTCACTCTGTTTTCTCCTATATGGATACATGTATTTGGAACTCTAAATCAAACACGGTTTGTGCTAGCTTTTTGAAACTTGGCACAATAATGTAGTTCCAAGTTCTATCGCTATGGTTTGTGTCCTATTATAGTAGCCGCAAGCAGAGACTGACGAGAATCACTTTCATTGAAAGGGGTTGCCAAGCTTCCAAAAAACTACGAGTTTCTGAAATCTCAGCAAACATTTTTTCAAAAAATCTTGATGATACATGCAGGTAAGGAGCAGTACACCAATCCCACTTGGTTCACAAAATTTCGTTCTTCTAGGTTAAACCGTTCCTTTTCAGTAAACGTTTTCATGTTTAGGTTTCACTCTGTTTTCTCCTATATGGATACATGTAGTTGGAACTCTAAATCAAACACGGTTTGTGCTAGCTCTTTGAAACTTGGCAGAATAATGTAGTTCCAAGTTCTATGCTATGGTTTGTGTCCTATTGAAGGAGCCCCAAGGAGAGACTGACTCGAATCACTTTCATTGAAAGGGGTTGCCAAGCTTCCAAAAAACTACGAGTTTCCTGAAATCTCAGCAAACATTTTTTCACCCAATCTTGATGATACTGGCAGGTAATGATCAGTACACCAATCCCAATTGGCTCACCAAATTTCGTTCTTCTAGGTTAAACCGTTCTTTTGCAGTAACCATTTTCATGTTTAGGTTTCACTCTGTTTTCTCCTATATGGATACATGTAGTTGTAACTCTAAATCAAACCCGGTTTGTGGTAGCTTTTTGAAACTTGGCACAATAATGGAGTTCCAAGTTCTATCGCTATGGTTTTTGTCCTATTGAAGTAGCCCTAAGGAGAGAATTTTGAGAATCACTTTCATTGAAAGGGGTTGCCAAGCTTCCAAAAACTACGAGTTTCCTAAAATCTCAGCAAACATTTATTCAACCAATCTTGATGATACTGGCAAGTAATGATCAATACACTAATTCCACTTGGCTCACCAAATTTCGTTCTTCTTGGGTAAACCATTCCTTTGCAGTAACCGTTTTCATGTTTAGGTTTCACTCTGTTTTCTCCTATATGGATACATGTAGTTGGGACTCTAAATCAAACACGGTTTGTGCTAGCTCTTTGAAACTTGGCACAATAATGTAGTTCCAAGTTCTATGGCTATGGTTTGTGTCCTATTGAAGTAGCCCCAAGCAGAGACTGACGAGAATCACTTTCATTGAAAGGGGTTGCCAAGCTTCCAAAAAATTACGAGTTTCCTGAAATCTCAGCAAACATTTTTTCACCCAATCTTGATGATACTTGCAGGTAAGGATCAGTACACCAATCCCACTTGGTTCACAAAATTTCATTCTTCTAGGTTAAACCGTTCCTTTTCAGTAACCGTTTTCATGTTTAGGTTTCACTCTGTTTTCTCCTATATGGATGCATGTAGTTGGAACTCTAAATCAAACACGGTTCTGCTAGCTCTTTGAAACTTGGCACAATTATGTAGTTCCAAGTTTTATCGCTATGGTTTGTGTCCTATTGAAGTAGCCCCAAGCAGAGACTGACGAGAATCACTTTCATTGAAAAGGGGTTGCCAAGCTTCCAAAAAACTACGAGTTTCCTAAAATCTCAGCAAACATTTATTCACCCAATCTTGATGATACTGGCAGGTAATGATCAATACACTAATCCCACTTGGCTCACCAAAGTTCGTTCTTCTAGGTTAAACCGTTCCTTTGCAGTAACCGTTTTCATGTTTAGGTTTCACTCTGTTTTCTCCTATATGGATACATGTAGTTGGAACTCTAAATCAAACACGGTTTGTGATAGCTCTTTGAAACTTGGCATAATAATGCAGTTCCAAGTTCTATCGCTATGGTTTGTGTCCTATTGAAGTAGCCCCAAGCAGAGACTGACGAGAATCACTTTCATTGAAAGGGGTTGCCAAGCTTAAAAAAAAATACTAGTTTCCTGAAATCTCACCAAATATTTTTTCACCGAATCTTGATGATACTGGCAAGTAATGATCAGTACACTAATCCCACTTGGCTCACCAAATTTCATGCTTCTAAGTTAAATCGTTCCTTTGCAGTAACCGTTTTCATGTTTAGGTTTCACTCTGTTTTCTCCTATATGGATACATGTAGTTGGAACTCTAAATCAAACACGGTTTCGGCTAGCTCTTTGAAACTTGGCACAATAATGTAGTTCCAAGTTCTATCGCTATGGTTTGTGTCCTATTGAACTAGCCCCAAGCAGAGACTGACGAGAATCACTTTCATTGAAAGAGGTTGCCAAGCTTCCAAAAAACTACGATTTCCTGAAACTTGAGCAAATATTTTTTCACCCAATCTTGATGATACTGGCAGGTAATGATCAGTACACCAATCCCAATTGGCTCACCAAATTTCGTTCTTCTAGGTTAAACCGTTCTTTGCAGTAACCATTTTCATGTTTAGGTTTCACTCTGTTTTCTCCTATATGGATACATGTAGTTGGAACTCTAAATCAAACACGGTTTGTGCTAGCTTTTTGAAACTTGGCACAATAATGTAGTTCCAAGTTCTATCGCTATGGTTTTTGTCCTATTGAAGTAGCCCTAAGGAGAGAATTTCGAGAATCACTTTCATTGAAAGGGGTTGCCAAAGCTTCCAAAAAACTACGAGTTTCCTAAAATCTCAGCAAACATTTATTCACCCAATCTTGATGATACTGGCAGGTAATGATCAATACACTAATTCCACTTGGCTCACCAAATTTCGTTCACTTGGGTAAACCATTCCTTTGCAGTAACCTTTTTCATGTTTAAGATTCACTCTGTTTTCTCCTATATGGATACATGTAGTTGGAACTCTAAATCAAACACGGTTTGTGCTAGCTCTTTGAAACTTGGCACAATAATGTAGTTCCAAGTTCTATCGCTATGGTTTGTGTCCTATTATAGTAGCCCCAAGCAGAGACTGACGAGAATCACTTTCATTGAAAGGGGTTGCCAAGCTTCCAAAAAACTACGAGTTTCCTGAAATCTCAGCAAACATTTTTTCACCCAATCTTGATGATACTTGCAGGTAAGGATCAGTACACCAATCCACTTGGTTCACAAAATTTCGTTCTTCTAGGTTAAACCGTTCCTTTTCAGTAACCGTTTTCATGTTTAGGTTTCACTCTGTTTTCTCCTGTAGGGATGCATGTAGTTGGAACTCTAAATCAAACACGGTTTGTGCTAGCTCTTTGAAACTTGGCACAATAATGTAGTTCCAAGTTTTATCGCTATGGTTTGTGTCCTATTGAAGTAGCCCCAAGCAGAGACTGACGAGAATCACTTTCATTGAAAGGGGTTGCCAAGCTTCCAAAAACTACGAGTTTCCTGAAATCTCAGCAAACATTTTTTCACCCAATCTTGATGATACTTGCAGGTAAGGATCAGTACACCAATCCCACTTGGTTCACAAAATTTCGTTCTTCTAGGTTAAACCGTTCCTTTTCAGTAACCGTTTTCATGTTTAGGTTTCACTCTGTTTTCTCCTATATGGATACATGTAGTTGGAACTCTAAATCAAACAGGGTTTGTGCTAGCTCTTTGAAACTTGGCACAATAATGTAGTTGCAATTTAGATGGCTATGGTTTGTGTCCTACTGAAGGAGCCCCAAGGAGAGACTGACGAGAATCACTTTCATTGAAAGGGGTTGCCAAGCTTCCAAAAAACTACGAGTTTCCTGAAATCTCAGCAAACATTTTTTCACCCAATCTTGATGATACTTGCAGGTAATGATCAGTACACCAATCCCACTTGGCTCACCAAATTTCGTTCTTCTAGGTTCAACCGTTCCTTTGCAGTAACCGTTTACATGTTTAGGTTTCACTCTGTTTTCTCCTATAGGGATACATGTAGTTGGAACTCTAAATCAAACACGGTTTGTGCTAGCTCTTTGAAACTTGGCACAATAATGTAGTTCCAAGTTCTATCGCTGTGGTTTGTGTCCTATTGAAGTGGCCCCAAGCAGAGACTGGACGAGAATCACTTTCACTGAAAGGGGTTGCCAAGCTTCCGAAAAACTACGAGTTTCCGGAAATCTCAGCAAACATTTTTCACCCAATCTTGATGATACTGGCAGGTAATGATCACTACACCAATCCCAATTGGCTCACCAAATTTTGTTCTTCTAGGTTAAACCGTTCCTTGGCAGTAACCATTTTCATGTTTAAGTTTCACTCTGTTTTCTCCTATATGGATACATGTAGTTGGAACTCTAAATCAAAACACGGTTTGTGCTAGCTTTTTGAAACTTGGCACAATAATGTAGTTCCAAGTTCTATCGCTATGGTTTGTGTCCTATTGAAGTAGCCCTAAGGAGAGAATTTCGAGAATCACTTTCATTGAAAGTGGTTGCCAAGCTTCCAAAAAACTACGAGTTTCCTAAAATCTCAGCAAATATTTATTCACCCAATCTTGATGATACTGGCAGGTAATGATCAATACACTAATTCCACTTGGCTCACCAAATTTCGTTCACTTGGGTAAACATTCCTTTGCAGTAACCGTTTTCATGTTTAGGATTCACTCTGTTTTCTCCTATATGGGTACATGTAGTTGGAACTCTAAATCAAACACGGTTTGTGCTAGCTCTTTGAAACATGGCACAATAATTTAGTTCCAAGTTCTATCGCTATGGTTTGTGTCCTATTATAGTAGCCCCAAGCAGAGACTGACGAGAATCACTTTCATTGAAAGGGGTTGCCAAGCTTCCAAAAAACTACGAGTTTCCTGAAATCTCAGCAAACATTTTTTCACCCAATCTTGATGATACTTGCAGGTAAGGATCAGTACACCAATCCCACTTGGTTCACAAAATTTCGTTCTTCTAGGTTAAACCGTTCCTTTGCAGGAACCGTTTTCATGTTTAGGTTTCACTCTGTTTTCTCCTGTATGGATGCATGTAGTTGGAACTCTAAATCAAACACGGTTTGTGCTAGCTCTTTGAAACTTGGCACAATAATGTAGTTCCAAGTTTTATCGCTATGGTTTGTGTCCTATTGAAGTAGCCCCAAGCAGAGACTGACGAGAATCACTTTCATTGAAAGGGGTTGCCAAGCTTCCAAAAAACTACGAGTTTCCTAAAATCTCAGCAAACATTTATTCACCCAATCTTGATGATACTGGCAGGTAATGATCAATACACTAATCCCACTTGGCTCACCAAAGTTCGTTCTTCTAGGTTAAACCGTTCCTTTGCAGTAACCGTTTTCATGTTTAGGTTTCACTCTGTTTTCTCCTATATGGATACATGTAGTTGGAACTCTAAATCAAACACGATTTGTGCTAGCTCTTTGAAACTTGGCACAAAATGTAGTTCCAAGTTCTATCGCTATGGTTTGTGTCCTATTGAAGTAGCCCCAAGCAGAGACTGACGAGAATCACTTTCATTGAAAGAGGTTGCCAAGCTTCCAAAAACTACTAGTTTCCTGAAATCTCAGCAAACATTTTTTCACCCAATCTTGATGATACTGGCAGGTAATCATCAGTACACCATTCCCACTTGGCTCCCCAAATTTCGTTCTTCTAGGTTAAACCGTTCCTTTGCAGTAACCGTTTTCATGTTTAGGTTTCACTCTGTTTTCTCCTATATGGATATAATGTTGGAACTCTAAATCAAACACGGTTGTGCTAGCTCTTTGAAACTTGGCACAATAATGCAGTTCCAAAGTTCTATCACTATGGTTTGTGTCCTATTGAAGTAGCCCCAAGCAGAGACTGACGAGAATCACTTTCATTGAAAGGGGTTGCCAAGCTTCCAAAAAACTACGAGTTTCCTAAAAATCTCAGCAAACATTTATTCACCCAATCTTGATGATACTGGCAGGTAATGATCAATACACTAATCCCACTTGGCTCACCAAAGTTCGTTCTTCTAGGTTAAACCGTTCCTTTGCAGTAACCGTTTTCATGTTTTAGGTTTCACTCTGTTTTCTCCTATATGGATACATGTAGTTGGAACTCTAAATCAAACACGGTTTGTGATAGCTCTTTGAAACTTTGGCATAATAATGCAGTTCCAAGTTCTATCGCTATGGTTTGTGTCCTATTGAAGTAGCCCCAAGCAGAGACTGACGAGAATCACTTTCATTGAAAGGGGTTGCCAAGCTTAAAAAAAAATACTAGTTTCCTGAAATCTCACCAAATATTTTTTCACCGAATCTTGATGATACTGGCAAGTAATGATCAGTACACTAATCCCACTTGGCTCACCAAATTTCATGCTTCTAAGTTAAATCGTTCCTTTGCAGTAACCGTTTTTCATGTTTAGGTTTCACTCTGTTTTCTCCTATATGGATACATGTAGTTGGAACTCTAAATCAAACACGGTTTCGGCTAGCTCTTTGAAACTTGGCACAATAATGTAGTTCCAAGTTCTATCGCTATGGTTTGTGTCTATTGAACTAGCCCCAAGCAGAGACTGACGAGAATCACTTTCATTGAAAGGGGTTGCCAAGCTTTCCAAAAAACTACGATTTCCTGAAACTTGAGCAAATATCTTTTCACCCAATCTTGATGATACTGGCAGGTAATGATCAGTACACCAATCCCAATTGGCTCACCAAATTTCGTTCTTCTAGGTTAAACCGTTCTTTGCAGTAACCATTTTCATGTTTAGGTTTTCACTCTGTTTTCTCCTATATGGATACATGTAGTTGGAACTCTAAATCAAACACGGTTTGTGCTAGCTTTTTGAAACTTGGCACAATAATGTAGTTCCAAGTTCTATCGCTATGGTTTTTGTCCTATTGAAGTAGCCCTAAGGAGAGAATTTCGAGAATCACTTTCATTGAAAGGGGATGCCAAGCTTCCAAAAAACTACGAGTTTCCTAAAATCTCAGCAAACATTTATTCACCCAATCTTGATGATACTGGCAGGTAATGATCAATACACTAATTCCACCTTGGCTCACCAAATTTCGTTCACGTGGGTAAACCATTCCTTTGCAGTAACCTTTTTCATGTTTAAGATTCACTCTGTTTTCTCCTATATGGATACATGTAGTTGGAACTCTAAATCAAACACGGTTTGTGCTAGCTCTTTGAAACTTGGCACAATAATGTAGTTCCAAGTTCTATCGCTATGGTTTGTGTCCTATTATAGTAGCCCCAAGCAGAGACTGACGAGAATCACTTTCATTGAAAGGGGTTGCCAAGCTTCCAAAAAACTACGAGTTTCCTGAAATCTCAGCAAACATTTTTTCACCCAATCTTGATGATACTTGCAGGTAAGGATCAGTACACCAATCCCACTTGGTTTCACAAAATTTCGTTCTTCTAGGTTAAACCGTTCCTTTTCAGTAACCGTTTTCATGTTTAGGTTTCACTCTGTTTTCTCCTGTAGGGATGCATGTAGTTGGAACTCTAAATCAAACACGGTTTGTGCTAGCTCTTTTGAAACTTGGCACAATAATGTAGTTCCAAGTTTTATCGCTATGGTTTGTGTCCTATTGAAGTAGCCCCAAGCAGAGACTGACGAGAATCACTTTCATGAAAGGGTTGCCAAGCTTCCAAAAAACTACGAGTTTCCTGAAATCTCAGCAAACATTTTTTCACCCAATCTTGATGATACTTGCAGGTAAGGATCAGTACACCAATCCCACTTGGTTCACAAAATTTCGTTCTTCTAGGTTAAACCGTTCCTTTTCAGTAACCGTTTTCATATTAGGTTTCACTCTGTTTTCTCCTATATGGATACATGTAGTTGGAACTCTAAATCAAACACGGTTTGTGCTAGCTCTTTGAAACTTGGCACAATAATGTAGTTGCAATTTCGATGGCTATGGTTTGTGTCCTACTGAAGGAGCCCCAAGGAGAGACTGACGAGAATCACTTTCATTGAAAGGGGTTGCCAAGCTTCCAAAAAACTACGAGTTTCCTGAAATCTCAGCAAACATTTTTTCACCCAATCTTGATGATACTTGCAGGTAATGATCAGTACACCAATCCCACTTGGCTCACCAAATTTCGTTCTTCTAGGTTCAACCGTTCCTTTGCAGTAACCGTTTACATGTTTAGGTTTCACTCTGTTTTCTCCTATAGGGATACATGTAGTTGGAACTCTAAATCAAACACGGTTTGTGCTAGCTCTTTGAAACTTGGCACAATAATGTAGTTCCAAGTTCTATCGCTGTGGTTTGTGTCCTATTGAAGTGGCCCCAAGCAGAGACTGACGAGAATCACTTTCATTGAAAGGGGTTGCCAAGCTTCCGAAAAACTATGAGTTTCCGGAAATCTCAGCAAACATTTTTTCACCCAATCTTGATGATACTGGCAGGTAATGATCACTACACCAATCCCAATTGGCTCACCAAATTTTGTTCTTCTAGGTTAAACCGTTCCTTTGCAGTAACCATTTTCATGTTTAGGTTTCACTCTGTTTTCTCCTATATGGATACATGTAGTTGGAACTCTAAATCAAACACGGTTTGTGCTAGGTTTTTGAAACTTGGCACAATAATGTAGTTCCAAGTTCTATCGCTATGGTTTGTGTCCTATTGAAGTAGCCCTAAGGAGAGAATTTCGAGAATCACTTTCATTGAAAGTGGTTGCCAAGCTTCCAAAAAACTACGAGTTTCCTAAAATCTCAGCAAATATTTATTCACCCAATCTTGATGATACTGGCAGGTAATTATCAATACACTAATTCCACTTGGCTCACCAAATTTCGTTCACTTGGGTAAACCATTCCTTTGCAGTAACCGTTTTCATGTTTAGGATTCACTCTGTTTTCTCCTATATGGGTACATGTAGTTGGAACTCTAAATCAAACACGGTTTGTGCTAGCTCTTTGAAACATGGCACAATAATTTAGTTCCAAGTTCTATCGCTATGGTTTGTGTCCTATTATAGTAGCCCCAAGCAGAGACTGACGAGAATCACTTTCATTGAAAGGGGTTGCCAAGCTTCCAAAAAACTACGAGTTTCCTGAAATCTCAGCAAACATTTTTTCACCCAATCTTGATGATACTTGCAGGTAAGGATCAGTACACCAATCCCACTTGGTTCACAAAATTTCGTTCTTCTAGGTTAAACGTTCCTTTGCAGTAACCGTTTTCATGTTTAGGTTTCACTCTGTTTTCTCCTGTATGGATGCATGTAGTTGGAACTCTAAATCAAACACGGTTTGTGCTAGCTCTTTGAAACTTGGCAAAATAATGTAGTTCCAAGTTTTATCGCTATGGTTTGTGTCCTATTGAAGTAGCCCCAAGCAGAGACTGACGAGAATCACTTTCATTGAAAGGGGTTGCCAAGCGTCCAAAAAACTACGAGTTTCCTAAAATCTCAGCAAACATTTATTCACCCAATCTTGATGATACTGGCAGGTAATGATCAATACACTAATCCCACTTGGCTCACCAAAGTTCGTTCTTCTAGGTTAAACCGTTCCTTTGCAGTAACCGTTTTCATGTTTAGGTTTCACTCTGTTTTCTCCTATATGGATACATGTAGTTGGAACTCTAAATCAAACACGGTTTGTGCTAGCTCTTTGAAACTTGGCACAAAAACAAAAATGTAGTTCCAAGTTCTATCGCTATGGTTTGTGTCCTATTGAAGTAGCCCCAAGCAGAGGACTGACGAGAATCACTTCATTGAAAGGGGTTGCCAAGCTTCCAAAAAACTACGAGTTTCCGAAATCTCAGCAAACATTTTTTCACCCAATCTTGATGATACTTGCAGGTAAGGATCAGTACACCAATCCCACTTGGTTCACAAATTTCGTTCTTCTAGGTTAAACCGTTCCTTTTCAGTAACCGTTTTCATGTTTAGGTTTCACTCTGTTTTCTCCTGTAGGGATGCATGTAGTTGGAACTCTAAATCAAACACGGTTTGTGCTAGCTCTTTGAAACTTGGCACAATAATGTAGTTCCAAGTTTTATCGCTATGGTTTGTGTCCTATTGAAGTAGCCCCAAGCAGAGACTGACGAGAATCACTTTCATTGAAAGGGGTTGCCAAGCTTCCAAAAAACTACGAGTTTCCTGAAATCTCAGCAAACATTTTTCACCCAATCTTGATGATACTTGCAGGTAAGGATCAGTACACCAATCCCACTTGGTTCACAAAATTTCGTTCTTCTAGGTTAAACCGTTCCTTTTCAGTAACCGTTTTCATATTTAGGTTTCACTCTGTTTTCTCCTATATGGATACATGTAGTTGGGAATCCAAATCAACACGGTTTGTGCTAGCTCTTTGAAACTTGGCACAATAATGTAGTTGCAATTTCGATGGCTATGGTTTGTGTCCTACTGAAGGAGCCCCAAGGAGAGACTGACGAGAATCACTTTCATTGAAAGGGGTTGCCAAGCTTCCAAAAAACTACGAGTTTCCTGAAATCTCAGCAAACATTTTTTCACCCAATCTTGATGATACTTGCAGGTAATGATCAGTACACCAATCCCACTTGGCTCACCAAATTTCGTTCTTCTAGGTTCAACCGTTCCTTTGCAGTAACGTTTACATGTTTAGGTTTCACTCTGTTTTCTCCTATAGGGATACATGTAGTTGGAACTCTAAATCAAACACGGTTTGTGCTAGCTCTTTGAAACTTGGCACAATAATGTAGTTCCAAGTTCTATCGCTGTGGTTTGTGTCCTATTGAAGTGGCCCCAAGCAGAGACTGACGAGAATCACTTTCATTGAAAGGGGTTGCCAAGCTTCCGAAAAACTATGAGTTTCCGGAAAATCTCAGCAAACATTTTTTCACCCAATCTTGATGATACTGGCAGGTAATGATCACTACACCAATCCCAATTGGCTCACCAAATTTTGTTCTTCTAGGTTAAACCGTTCCTTTGCAGTAACCATTTTCATGTTTAGGTTTCACTCTGTTTTCTCCTATATGGATACATGTAGTTGGAACTCTAAAATCAAAACACGGTTTGTGCTAGGTTTTTGAAACTTGGCACAATAATGTAGTTCCAAGTTCTATCGCTATGGTTTGTGTCCTATTGAAGTAGCCCTAAGGAGAGAATTTCGAGAATCACTTTCATTGAAAGTGGTTGCCAAGCTTCCAAAAAACTACGAGTTTTCCTAAAATCTCAGCAAATATTTATTCACCCAATCTTGATGATACTGGCAGGTAATGATCAATACACTAATTCCACTTGGCTCACCAAATTTCGTTCACTTGGGTAAACCATTCCTTTGCAGTAACCGTTTTCATGTTTAGGATTCACTCTGTTTTCTCCTATATGGGTACATGTAGTTGGAACTCTAAATCAAACACGGTTTGTGCTAGCTCTTTGAAACATGGCACAATAATTTAGTTCCAAGTTCTATCGCTATGGTTTGTGTCCTATTATAGTAGCCCCAAGCAGAGACTGACGAGAATCACTTTCATTGAAAGGGGTTGCCAAGCTTCCAAAAAACTACGAGTTTCCTGAAATCTCAGCAAACATTTTTTCACCCAATCTTGATGATACTTGCAGGGTAAGGATCAGTACACCAATTCCCACTTGGTTCACAAAAATTTCGTTCTTCTAGGTTAAACCGTTCCTTTGCAGTAACCGTTTTCATGTTTAGGTTTCACTCTGTTTTTCTCCTGTATGGATGCATGTAGTTGGAACTCTAAATCAAACACGGTTTGTGCTAGCTCTTTGAAACTTGGCACAATAAGTAGTTCCAAGTTTTATCGCTATGGTTTGTGTCCTATTGAAGTAGCCCCAAGCAGAGACTGACGAGAATCACTTTCATTGAAAGGGGTTGCCAAGCTTCCAAAAAACTCTACGAGTTTCCTAAAATCTCAGCAAACATTTATTCACCCAATCTTGATGATACTGGCAGGTAATGATCAATACACTAATCCCACTTGGCTCACCAAAGTTCGTTCTTCTAGGTTAAACCGTTCCTTTGCAGTAACCGTTTTCATGTTTAGGTTTCACTCTGTTTTCTCCTATATGGATACATGTAGTTGGAACTCTAAATCAAACACGGTTTGTGCTAGCTCTTTGAAACTTGGCACAAAAATGTAGTTCCAAGTTCTATCGCTATGGTTTGTGTCCTATTGAAGTAGCCCCAAGCAGAGACTGACGAGAATCACTTTCATTGAAAGAGGTTGCCAAGCTTCCAAAAACTACTAGTTTCCTGAAATCTCAGCAAACATTTTTTCACCCAATCTTGATGATACTGGCAGGTAATCATCAGTACACCATTCCCACTTGGCTCCCCAAATTCGTTCTTCTAGGTTAAACCGTTCCTTTGCAGTAACCGTTTTCATGTTTAGGTTTCACTCTGTTTTCTCCTATATGGATATAAGTGTTGGAACTCTAAATCAAACACGGTTTGTGCTAGCTCTTTGAAACTTGGCACAATAATGCAGTTCCAAGTTCTATCACTATGGTTTGTGTCCTATTGAAGTAGCCCCAAGCAGAGACTGACCGAGAATCACTTTCATTGAAAGGGGTTGCCAAGCTTCCAAAAAACTACGAGTTTCTAAAAATCTCAGCAAACATTTATTCACCCAATCTTGATGATACTGGCAGGTAATGATCAATACACTACTTCCACTTGGCTCACCAAATTTCGTTCACTTGGGTAAACCATTCCTTTGCAGTATCCGTTTTCATGTTTAAGATTCACTCTGTTTTCTCCTATATGGATACATGTAGTTGGAACTCTAAATCAAACCATGGTTTGTGCTAGCTCTTTGAAACTTGGCACAATAATGTAGTTCAAGTTCTATCGCTATGGTTTGTGTCCTATTATAGTAGCCCCAAGCAGAGACTGACGAGAATCACTTTCATTGAAAGGGGTTGCCAAGCTTCCGTAAAACTACGAGTTTCCTGAAATCTCAGCAAACATTTTTTCACCCAAACTTGATGATTCTTCCAGGTAATGATCAGTACACCAATCCCACTTGGCTCACCAAATTTCCTTCTTCTAGGTTAAACCGTTTCCTTTGCAGTAACCGTTTTCATGTTTAGGTTTCACTCTGTTTTCTCCTATATGGATACATGTAGTTGGAACTCTAAATTCAAACACGGTTTGTGCTAGCTCTTTGAAACTTGGCAAAATAATGTAGTTCCAAGTTCTATGGCTATGGTTTGTGTCCTATTGAAGTAGCCCCAAGCAGAGACTGACGAGAATCACATTCATTGAAATTGGTTGCCAAGCTTCCAAAAAACTACGAGTTTCCTGAAATCTCAGCAAACATTTTTTCCCCCAATCTTGATGATACTTGCAGGTAATGATCAGTACACCAATCCCACTTGGCTCACCAAATTTCGTTCTTCTAGGTTAAACCGTTCCTTTGCAGTAACCGTTTTCATGTTTAGGTTTCACTCTCTTTTCTCTTATATGGATACATGTAGTTGGAACTCTAAATCAAACACGGTTTGTGCTAGCTCTTTAAAACTTGGCACAATAATGTAGTTTCAAGTTCTATCGCTATGGTTTGTGTCCTATTGAAGTAGCCCAAAGCAGAGACTGACGAGAATCACTTTCATTGAAAGGGTTGCCAAGCTTCCAAAAAACTACGAGTTTCCTGAAATCACAGCAAACATTTTTTCACCCAAACTTGATGATACTTGCAGGTAATGATCAGTACACCAATCCCACTTGGCTAACCAAATTTCGTTCTTCTAGGTTAAACCGTTCCTTTGCAGTAACCGTTTACATGTTTAGGTTTCACTCTGTTTTCTCCTATATGGATACATGTATTTGGTACTCTAAATCAAACGCGGTTTGTGCTAGCTCTTTGAAACTTGGCACAATAATGTAGTTCCAAGTTCTATGGCTATGATTTGTGTCCTATTGAAGTAGCCCCAAGCAGAGACTGACGAGAATCACTTTCATTGAAAGGGGTTGCCAAACTTCCAAAAAACTACGAGTTTCCTGAAATCTCAGCAAACATTTTTTCACCAATCTTGATGATACTTGCAGGTAATGATCAGTAATCCAATCCCACTTGGCTCACCAAATTTCGTTCTTCTAGGTTAAACCGTTCCTTTGCAGTAACCGTTTTCATGTTTAGGTTTCACTCTGTTTTCTCCTATATGGATACATGTAGTTGGAACTCTAAATCAAACACGGATTGTGCTAGCTCTTTGAAACTTGGCACAATAAATGTAGTTCCAAGTTCTATGGCTATGTTTTGTGTCCTATTGAAGTAGCCCCAAGCAGAGACTGACGAGAATCACTTTCATTGAAAGGGGTTGCCAAGCTTCCAAAAAACTACGAGTTTCCTGAAATCTCAGCAAACATTTTTTCACCCAATCTTGATGATACTGGCAGGTAATCATCAGTACACCAATCCCACTTGGCTCACCAAATTTCGTTCTTCTAAGTTCAACCGTTCCTTTGCAGTAACCGTTTACATGTTTAGGTTTCACTCTGTTTTCTCCTATAGGGATACATGTAGTTGGAACTCTAAATCAAACACGTTTTTGTGCTAGCTCTTTGAAACTTGGCACAATAATGTAGTTCCAAGTTCTATCGCTATGGTTTGTGTCCTATTGAAGTAGCCCCAAGCAGAGACTGACGAGAATCACTTTCATTGAAAGGGGTTGCCAAGCTTCCGAAAAACTACGAGTTTCCTAAAATCTCAGCAAATATTTATTCACCCAATCTTGATGATACTGGCAGGTAATGATCAATACACTAATTCCACTTGGCTCACCAAATTTCGTTCACTTGGGTAAACCATTCCTTTGCAGTAACCGTTTTCATGTTTAGGATTCACTCTGTTTTCTCCTATATGGGTACATGTAGTTGGAACTCTAAATCAAACACGGTTTGTGCTAGCTCTTTGAAACTTGGCACAATAATTTAGTTCCAAGTTCTATCGCTATGGTTTGTGTCCTATTATAGTAGCCCCAAGCAGAGACTGACGAGAATCACTTTCATTGAAAGGGGTTGCCAAGCTTCCAAAAAACTACGAGTTTCCTGAAATCTCAGCAAACATTTTTTCACCCAATCTTGATGATACTGGCAGGTAAGGATCAGTACACCAATCCCACTTGGTTCACAAATTTCGTTCTTCTAGGTTAAAACCGTTCCTTTTCAGTAACCGTTTTCATGTTTAGGTTTCACTCTGTTTCTCCTGTATGGATGCATGTAGTTGGAACTCTAAATCAAACACGGTTTGTGCTAGCTCTTTGAAACTTGGCACAATAATGTAGTTCCAAGTTTTATCGCTATGGTTTGTGTCCTATTGAAGTAGCCCCAAGCAGAGACTGACGAGAATCACTTTCATTGAAAGGGGTTGCCAAGCTTCCAAAAAACTACGAGTTTCCTAAAATCTCAGCAAACATTTATTCACCCAATCTTGATGATACTGGCAGGTAATGATCAATACACTAATCCCACTTGGCTCACCAAAGTTCGTTCTTCTAGGTTAAACCGTTCCTTTGCAGTAACCGTTTTCATGTTTAGGTTTCACTCTGTTTTCTCCTATATGGATACATGTAGTTGGAACTCTAAATCAAACACGGTTTGTGCTAGCTCTTTGAAACATGGCACAAAAATGTAGTTCCAAGTTCTATCGCTATGGTTTGTGTCCTATTGAAGTAGCCCCAAGCAGAGACTGACGAGAATCACTTTCATTGAAAGGGTTGCCAAGCTTCCGTAAAACTACGAGTTTCCTGAAATCTCAGCAAACATTTTTCACCCAATCTTGATGATACTTGCAGGTAATGATCAGTTCACCAATCCCACTTGGCTCACCAAATTTCGTTCTTCTAGGTTAACCGTTCCTTTGCAGGAACCGTTTTCATGTTTAGGTTTCACTCTGTTTTCTCCTATATGGATACATGTAGTTGGAACTCTAAATCAAACACGGTTTGTGCTAGCTCTTTAAAACTTGGCACAATAATGTAGTTCCAAGTTCTATGGCTATGGTTTGTGTCCTATTGAAGTAGCCCCAAGCAGAGACTGACGAGAATCACTTTCATTGAAAGTGGTTGCCAAGCTTCCAAAAACTACGAGTTTCCTGAAATCTCAGCAAACATTTTTTTCACCCAATCTTGATGATACTTGCAGGTAATGATCAGTACACCAATCCCACTTGGCTCACCAAATTTCGTTCTTCTAGGTTAAACCGTTCCTTTGCAGTAACCGTTTTCATGTTTAGGTTTCACTCTGTTTTCTCCTATATGGATACATGTAGTTGGAACTCTAAATCAAACACGTTTTGTGCTAGCTCTTTGAAACTTGGCACAATAATGTAGTTCCAAGTTCTATGGCTATGGTTTGTGTCCTATTGAAGTAGCCCCAAGCAGAGACTGACGAGAATCACTTTCATTGAAAGGGGTTGCCAAGCTTCCAAAAAACTACGAGTTTCCTGAATTCTCAGCAAACATTTTTTCACCAATCTTGATGATACTTGCAGGTAATGATCAGTACACCAATCCCACTTGGCTCACCAAATTTCGTTCTTCTAGTTAAACCGTTCCTTTGCAGTAACCGTTTTCATGTTTAGGTTTCACTCTGTTTTCTCCTATATGGATACATGTAGTTGGAACTCTAAATCAAACACGGTTTGTGCTAGCTCTTTAAAACTTGGCACAATAATGTAGTTCCAAGTTCTATGGCTATGGTTTGTGTCCTATTGAAGTAGCCCCAAGCAGAGACTGACGAGAATCAAATTCATTGAAATTGGTTGCCAAGCTTCCAAAAAACTACGAGTTTCCTGAAATCTCAGCAAACATTTTTTCACCCAATCTTGATGCTACTTGCAGGTAATGATCAGTACACCAATCCCACTTGGCTCACCAAATTTCGTTCTTCTAGGTTAAACTGTTCCTTTGCAATAACCGTTTTCATGTTTAGGTTTCACTCTGTTTTCTCCAATATGGATACATGTAGTTGGAACTCTAAATCAAACACGGATTGTGCTAGCTCTTTGAAACTTGGCACAATAATGTAGTTCCAAGTTCTATGGCTATGGTTTTGTGTCCTATTGAAGTAGCCCCAAGCAGAGACTGACGAGAATCACTTTCATTGAAAGGGGTTGCCAAGCTTCCAAAAAACTACGAGTTCCTGAATTCTCAGCAAACATTTTTTCACCAATCTTGATGATACTTGCAGGTAATGATCAGTACACCAATCCCACTTGGCTCACCAAGTTTCGTTCTTCTAGGTTTAAACCGTTCCTTTGCAGTAACCGTTTTCATGTTTAGGTTTCACTCTGTTTTCTCCTATATGGATACATGTAGTTGGAACTCTAAATCAAACACGGTTTGTGCTAGCTCTTTAAAACTTGGCACAATAATGTAGTTCCAAGTTCTATGGCTATGGTTTGTGTCCTATTGAAGTAGCCCCAAGCAGAGACTGACGAGAATCAAATTAATTGAAATTGGTTGCCAAGCTTCCAAAAAACTACGAGTTTCCTGAAATCTCAGCAAACATTTTTTCACCCAATCTTGATGCTACTTGCACGTCATGATCAGTACACCAATCCCACTTGGCTCACCAAATTTCGTTCTTCTAGGTTAAACTGTTCCTTTGCAATAACCGTTTTCATGTTTAGGTTTCACTCTGTTTTCTACAATATGGATACATGTAGTTGGAACTCTAAATCAAACACGGATTGTGCTAGCTCTTTGAAACTTGGCACAATAATGTAGTTCCAAGTTCTATGGCTATGGTTTGTGTCCTATTGAAGTAGCCCCAAGCAGAGACTGACGAGAATCACTTTCATTGAAAGGGGTTGCCAAGCTTCCAAAAAACTACGAGTTTCCCTGAAATCTCAGCAAACATTTTTTCACCAATCTTGATGATACTTGCAGGTAATGATCAGTACACCAATCCACTTGGCTCACCAAATTTCGTTCTTCTAGGTTAAACCGTTCCTTTGCAGTAACCGTTTTCATGTTTAGGTTTCACTCTGTTTTCTCCTATATGGATACATGTAGTTGGAACTCTAAATCAAACACGGTTTGTGCTAGCTCTTTGAAACTTGGCACAATAATGTAGTTCCAAGTTCTATGGCTATGGTTTGTGTCCTATTGAAGTAGCCCAAGCAGAGACTGACGAGAATCACTTTCATTGAAAGGGGTTGCCAAGCTTCCCAAAAACTACGATTTCCTCAAATCTCAGCAAACATTTTTTCACCAATCTTGATGATACTTGCAGATAATGATCAGTACACCAATCCCACTTCGATCAAGAAATTTCGTTCTTCTAGGTTAAACAGTTCCTTTTAGCAAACGTTTTCATGTTTAGGTTTCACTCTGTTTTCTCCTATATGGATACATGTAGTTGGAACTCTGAAATCAAATGCGGTTTGTGCTAGCTCTTTGAAACTTGGCACAATAATGTAGTTCCAAGTTCTATCGCTATGGTTTGTGTCCTATTGAAGTAGCCCGAAGCAGAGACTGACGAGAATCACTTTCATTGAAAGGGGTTGCCAAGCTTCCGTAAAACTACGAGTTTCCTGAAATCTCAGCAAACATTTTTCACCCAATCTTGATGATACTTGCAGGTAATGATCAGTTCACCAATCCCACTTGGCTCACCAAATTTCGTTCTTCTAGGTTAAAACCCTTCCTTTGCAGGAACGTTTTCATGTTTAGGTTTCACTCTGTTTTCTCCTATATGGATACATGTAGTTGGAACTCGAAATCAAACGCGGTTTGTGCTAGCTCTTTGAAACTTGGCACAATAATGTAGTTCCAAGTTCTATTGCTATGGTTTGTGTCCTATTGAAGTAGCCCCAAGCAGAGACTGACGAGAATCACTTTCATTGAAAGGGGTTGCCAAGCTTCCGTAAAACTACGAGTTTCCTGAAATCTCACCAAACATTTTTTCACCAATCTTGATGATACTTGCAGGTAATGATCAGTACACCAATCCCACTTGGCTCACCAAATTTCGTTCTTCTAGGTTAAACTGTTCCTTTGCAATAACCGTTTTCATGTTTAGGTTTCACTCTGTTTTCTCCAATATGGATACATGTAGTTGGAACTCTAAATCAAACACGGATTGTGCTAGCTCTTTGAAACTTGGCACAATAATGTAGTTCCAAGTTCTATGGCTATGGTTTGTGTCCTATTGAAGTAGCCCCAAGCAGAGACTGACGAGAATCACTTTCATTGAAAGGGGTTGCCAAGCTTCCAAAAAACTACGAGTTTCCTGAATTCTCAGCAAACATTTTTTCACCAATCTTGATGATACTTGCAGGTAATGATCAGTACACCAATCCCACTTGGCTCACCAAGTTTCGTTCTTCTAGGTTAAACCGTTCCTTTGCAGTAACCGTTTTCATGTTTAGGTTTCACTCTGTTTTCTCCTATATGGATACATGTAGTTGGAACTCTAAATCAAACACGGTTTGTGCTAGCTCTTTAAAACTTGGCACAATAATGTAGTTCCAAGTTCTATGGC
Source organism: Urocitellus parryii (assembly GCF_045843805.1). Lineage (NCBI taxonomy): Eukaryota > Metazoa > Chordata > Mammalia > Rodentia > Sciuridae > Urocitellus > Urocitellus parryii. Next base: position 17,803 of record NW_027552656.1, on the reverse strand, counting down.
TATGGTTTGTGTCCTATTGAAGTAGCCCCAAGCAGAGACTGACGAGAATCAAATTAATTGAAATTGGTTGCCAAGCTTCCAAAAAACTACGAGTTTCCTGAAATCTCAGCAAACATTTTTTCACCCAATCTTGATGCTACTTGCACGTCATGATCAGTACACCAATCCCACTTGGCTCACCAAATTTCGTTCTTCTAGGTTAAACTGTTCCTTTGCAATAACCGTTTTCATGTTTAGGTTTCACTCTGTTTTCTCCAATATGGATACATGTAGTTGGAACTCTAAATCAAACACGGATTGTGCTAGCTCTTTGAAACTTGGCACAATAATGTAGTTCCAAGTTCTATGGCTATGGTTTGTGTCCTATTGAAGTAGCCCCAAGCAGAGACTGACGAGAATCACTTTCATTGAAAGGGGTTGCCAAGCTTCCAAAAAACTACGAGTTTCCTGAAATCTCAGCAAACATTTTTTCACCAATCTTGATGATACTTGCAGGTAATGATCAGTACACCAATCCCACTTGGCTCACCAAATTTCGTTCTTCTAGGTTAAACCGTTCCTTTGCAGGAACCGTTTTCATGTTTAGGTTTCACTCTGTTTTCTCCTATATGGATACATGTAGTTGGAACTCTAAATCAAACACGGTTTGTGCTAGCTCTTTGAAACTTGGCACAATAATGTAGTTCCAAGTTCTATGGCTATGGTTTGTGTCCTATTGAAGTAGCCCCAAGCAGAGACTGACGAGAATCACTTTCATTGAAAGGGGTTGCCAAGCTTCCCAAAAACTACGATTTCCTCAAATCTCAGCAAACATTTTTTCACCAATCTTGATGATACTTGCAGATAATGATCAGTACACCAATCCCACTTCGATCAAGAAATTTCGTTCTTCTAGGTTAAACAGTTCCTTTTTAGCAAACGTTTTCATGTTTAGGTTTCACTCTGTTTTCTCCTATATGGATACATGTAGTTGGAACTCTGAATCAAATGCGGTTTGTGCTAGCTCTTTGAAACTTGGCACAATAATGTAGTTCCAAGTTCTATCGCTATGGTTTGTGTCCTATTGAAGTAGCCCGAAGCAGAGACTGACGAGAATCAACTTTCATTGAAAGGGGTTGCCAAGCTTCCGTAAAACTACGAGTTTCCTGAAATCTCAGCAAACATTTTTCACCCAATCTTGATGATACTTGCAGGTAATGATCAGTTCACCAATCCCACTTGGCTCACCAAATTTCGTTCTTCTAGGTTAAACCCTTCCTTTGCAGGAACCGTTTTCATGTTTAGGTTTCACTCTGTTTTCTCCTATATGGATACATGTAGTTGGAACTCGAAATCAAACGCGGTTTGTGCTAGCTCTTTGAAACTTGGCACAATAATGTAGTTCCAAGTTCTATTGCTATGGTTTGTGTCCTATTGAAGTAGCCCCAAGCAGAGACTGACGAGAATCACTTTCATTGAAAGGGGTTGCCAAGCTTCCGTAAAACTACGAGTTTCCTGAAATCTCACCAAACATTTTTTCACCAATCTTGATGATACTTGCAGGTAATGATCAGTACACCAATCCCACTTGTCTCACCAAATTTCGTTCTTCTAGGTTAAACCGTTCCTTTGCAGTAACCGTTTTCATGTTTAGGTTTCACTCTGTTTTCTCCTATATGGATACATGTAGTTGGAACTCTAAATCAAACACGGTTTGTGCTAATTCTTTGAAACTTGGCACAATAATATAGTTCCAAGTTCTATCGCTATGGTTTGTGTCCTATTGAAGTAGCCCGAAGCAGAGACTGACGAGAATCACTTTCATTGAAAGGGGTTGCCAAGCTTCCGTAAAACTACGAGTTTCCTGAAATCTCAGCAAACATTTTTCACCCAATCTTGATGATACTTGCAGGTAATGATCAGTTCACCAATCCCACTTGGCTCACCAAATTTCGTTCTTCTAGTTTAAACCGTTCCTTTTTAGCAACCGTTTTCATGTTTAGGTTTCACTCTGTTATCTCCTATATGGATACATTTAGTTGGAACTCTAAATCAAACGCGGTTTGTGCTAGCTCTTTGAAACTTGGCACAATAATGTAGTTCCAAGTTCTATAGCTATGGTTTGTGTCCTATTGAAGTAGCCCCAAGCAGAGACTGACGAGAATCACTTTCATTGAAATGGGTTGCCAAGCTTCCAAAAAAACTACGAGTTTCCTGAAATCTCAGCAAACATTTTTTCACCAATCTTGATGATACTTGCAGGTAATGATCAGTACACCAATACCACTTGGCTCACCAAATTTCGTTCTTCTAGGTTAAACCGTTCCTTTGCAGTAACCGTTTTCATGTTTAGGTTTCACTCTGTTTTCTCCTATATGGATACATGTATTTGGAACTCTAAATCAAACACGGTTGGTGCTAATTCTTTGAAACATGGCACAAAAATGTAGTTCCAAGTTCTATCGCTATGGTTTGTGTCCTATTGAAGTATCCCGAAGCAGAGACTGACGAGAATCACTTTCATTGAAAGGGGTTGCCAAGCTTCCATAAAACTACGAGTTTCCTGAAATCTCAGTAAATATTTTTTCACCTAATCTTGATGATACTTGCAGGTAATGATCAGTACACCAATCCCACTTGGCTCACCAAATTTCGTTCTTCTAGGTTAAACCGTTCCTTTGCAGTAACCGTTTTCATGTTTAGGTTTCACTCTGTTTTCTCCTATATGGATACATGTAGTTGGAACTCTAAATCAAACACGGTTTGTGCTAGCTCTTTGAAACTTGGCACAATAATGTAGTTCCAAGTTCTATGGCTATGGTTTGTGTCCTATTGAAGTAGCCCCAAGCAGAGACTGACGAGAATCACATTCATTGAAATTGGTTGCCAAGCTTCCAAAAAACTACGAGTTTCCTGAAATCTCAGCAAACATTTTTTCACCTAATCTTGATGATACTTGCAGGTAATGATCAGTACACCAATCCCACTTGGCTCACCAAATTTCGTTCTTCTAGGTTAAACCATTCTTTTGCAGTAACCGTTTTCATGTTTAGGTTTCACTCTGTTTTCTCCTATATGGATACATGTATTTGGAACTCTAAATCAAACGCGGTTTGTGCTAGCTCTTTGAAACTTGGCACAATAATGTAGTTCCAAGTTCTATGGCTATGGTTTGTGTCCTATTGAAGTAGCCCCAAGCAGAGACTGACGAGAATCACTTTCATTGAAAGGGGTTGCCAAGCTTCCAAAAAACTACGAGTTTCCTGAAATCTCAGCAAACATTTTTTCACCAATCTTGATGATACTTGCAGATAATGATCAGTAATCCAATCCCACTTGGCTCACCAAATTTCGTTCTTCTAGGTTAAACTGTTCCTTTGCAGTAACCGTTTTCATGTTTAGGTTTCACTCTGTTTTCTCCTATATGGATACATGTAGTTGGAACTCTAAATCAAACACGTTTGTGCTAGCTCTTTGAAACTTGGCACAATAATGTAGTTCCAAGTTCTATGGCTATGGTTTGTGTCCTATTGAAGTAGCCCCAAGCAGAGACTGACGAGAATCACTTTCATTGAAAGGGGTTGCCAAGCTTCCAAAAAACTACGAGTTTCCTGAAATCTCAGCAAACATTTTTTCACCCAATCTAGATGATACTTGCAGGTAATGATCAGTACACCAATCCCACTTGGCTCACCAAATTTCGTTCTTCTAGGTTAAACTGTTCCTTTGCAGGAACCGTTTTCATGTTTAGGTTTCACTCTGTTTTCTCCTATATGGATACATGTAGTTGGAACTCTAAATCAAACACGGATTGTGCTAGCTCTTTGAAACTTGGCACAATAATGTAGTTCCAAGTTCTATGGCTATGGTTTGTGTCCTATTGAAGTAGCCCCAAGCAGAGACTGACGAGAATCACTTTCATTGAAAGGGGTTGCCAAGCTTCCAAAAAACTACGAGTTTCCTGAAATCTCAGCAAACATTTTTTCACCAATCTTGATAATACTTGCAGATAATGATCAGTACACCAATCCCACTTGGCTCACCAAATTTCGTTCTTCTAGGTTAAACCGTTCCTTTTTAGCAACCGTTTTCATGTTTAGGTTTCACTCTGTTTTCTCCTATATGGATACATTTAGTTGGAACTCGAAATCAAACGCGGTTTGTGCTAGCTCTTTGAAACTTGGCACAATAATGTAGTTCCAAGTTCTATTGCTATGGTTTGTGTCCTATTGAAGTAGCCCCAAGCAGAGACTGACGAGAATCACTTTCATTGAAAGGGGTTGCCAAGCTTCCAAAAAAACTACGAGTTTCCTGAAATCTCACCAAACATTTTTTCACCAATCTTGATGATACTTGCAGGTAATGATCAGTACACCAATCCCACTTGGCTCACCAAATTTCGTTCTTCTAGGTTAAACCGTTCCTTTGCAGTAACCGTTTTCATGTTTAGGTTTCAGTCTGTTTTCTCCTATATGGATACATGTAGTTGGAACTCTAAATCAAACACGGTTTGTGCTAATTCTTTGAAACTTGGCACAATAATATAGTTCCAAGTTCTATCGCTATGGTTTGTGTCCTATTGAAGTAGCCCGAAGCAGAGACTGACGAGAATCACTTTCATTGAAAGGGGTTGCCAAGCTTCCGTAAAACTACGAGTTTCCTGAAATCTCAGCAAACATTTTTCACCCAATCTTGATGATACTTGCAGGTAATGATCAGTTCACCAATCCCACTTGGCTCACCAAATTTCGTTCTTCTAGGTTAAACCGTTCCTTTGCAGGAACCGTTTTCATGTTTAGGTTTCACTCTGTTTTCTCCTATATGGATACATGTAGTTGGAATTCTAAATCAAACACGGTTTGTGCTAGCTCTTTAAAACTTGGCACAATAATGTAGTTCCAAGTTCTATGGCTATGGTTTGTGTCCTATTGAAGTAGCCCCAAGCAGAGACTGACGAGAATCACTTTCATTGAAAGGGGTTGCCAAGCTTCCAAAAAACTACGAGTTTCCAGAAATCTCAGCAAACATTTTTTCACCAATCTTGATGATACTTGCAGGTAATGATCAGTAATCCAATCCCACTTGGCTCACCAAATTTCGTTCTTCTAGGTTAAACCGTTCCTTTGCAGTAACCGTTTTCATGTTTAGGTTTCACTCTGTTATCTCCTATATGGATACATGTAGTTGGAACTCTAAATCAAACACGGTTTGTGATACCTCTTTGATACCCTGCACAATAATGTAGTTCCAAGTTCTATCGCTATGTTTTGTGTCCTATTGAAGTATCCCGAAGCAGAGACTGACGAGAATCACTTTCATTGAAAGGGGTTGCCAAGCTTCCGTAAAACTACGAGTTTCCTGAAATCTCAGCAAACATTTTTTCACCCAATCTTGATGATACTTGCAGGTAATGATCAGTACACCAATCCCACTTGGCTCACCAAATTTCGTTCTTCTAGGTTAAACCGTTCCTTTGCAGTAACCATTTTCATGTTAGGTTTCACTCTGTTTTCTCCTATATGGATACATGTAGTTGGAACTCTAAATCAAACACGGTTTGTGCTAGCTCTTTGAAACTTGGCACAATAATGTAGTTCCAAGTTCTATGGCTATGGTTTGTGTCCTATTGAAGTAGCGGCAAGCAGAGACTGACGAGAATCACTTTCATTGAAAAGGGTTGCCAAGCTTCCAAAAAACTACGAGTTTCCTGAAATCTCAGCCAACATTTTTTCACCAATCTTGATAATACTTGTAGATAATGATGAGTACACCAATCCCACTTGGCTCACCAAATTTCGTTCTTCTAGGTTAAACCGTTCCTTTTTAGCAACCGTTTTCATGTTTAGGTTTCACTCTGTTTTCTCCTATATGGATACATGTAGTTGGAACTCTAAATCAAACACGGTTTGTGCTGATTCTTTGAAACTTGGCACAATAATGTAGTTCCAAGTTCTATCGCTATGGTTTGTGTCCTATTGAAGTAGCCCGAAGCAGAGACTGACGAGAATCACTTTCATTGAAAGGGGTTGCCAAGCTTCCGTAAAACTACGAGTTTCCTGAAATCTCAGCAAACATTTTTCACCCAATCTTCATGATACTTGCAGCTAAGGATCAGTACACCAATCCCACTTGGCTCACCAAATTTCGTTCTTCTAGGTTAAACCGTTCCTTTGCAGTAACCGTTTTCATGTTTAGGTTTCACTCTGTTTTCTCCTATATGGATACATGTAGTTGGAACTCTAAATCAAACATGGATTTTGCTAGCTCTTTGAAACTTGGCACAATAATATAGTTCCAAGTTCTATGGCTATGGTTTGTGTCCTATTGAAGTAGCCCCAAGCAGAGACTGACGAGAATCCCTTTCATTGAAAGGGGTTGCCAAGCTTCCAAAAAACTACGAGTTTCCTGAAATCTCAGCAAACATTTTTTCACCAATCTTGATAATACTTGCAGATAATGATCAGTACACCAATCCCACTTGGCTCACCAAATTTCGTTCTTCTAGTTTAAACCGTTCCTTTTTAGCAACCGTTTTCATGTTTAGGTTTCACTCTGTTTTCTCCTATATGGATACATTTAGTTGGAACTCTAAATCAAACGCGGTTTGTGCTAGCTCTTTGAAACTTGGCACAATAATGTAGTTCCAAGTTCTATCGCTATGGTTTTTGTCCTATTGAAGTAGCCCGAAGCAGAGACTGACGAGAATCCCTTTCATTGAAAGGGTTTGCCAAGCTTCCGTAAAACTACGAGTTTCCTGAAATGTCAGAAAACATTTTTTCACCCAATCTTGATGATACTTGCAGGTAATGATCAGTACACCAATCCCACTTGGCTCACCAAATTTCATTCTTCTAGGTTAAACCGTTCCTTTGCAGTAAACGATTTCATGTTTAGGTTTCACTCTGTTTTCTCCTATATGGATACATGTAGTTGGAACTCTAAATCAAACACGGTTTGTGCTAATTCTTTGAAACTTGGCACAATAATGTAGTTCCAAGTTCTATCGCTATGGTTTGTGTCCTATTGAAGTAGCCCGAAGCAGAGACTGACGAGAATCACTTTCATTGAAAGGGGTTGCCAAGCTTCCGTAAAACTACGAGTTTCCTGAAATCTCAGCAAACATTTTTTCACCCAAACTTGATGATACTTGCAGGTAATGATCAGTACACCAATCCCACTTGGCTCACCAAATTTCGTTCTTCTAGGTTAAACCGTTCCTTTGCAGTAACCATTTTCATGTTTAGGTTTCACTCTGTTTTCTCCTATATGGATACATGTAGTTGGAACTCTAAATCAAACACGGTTTGTGCTAGCTCTTTGAAACTTGGCACAATAATGTAGTTCCAAGTTCTATGGCTATGGTTTGTGTCCTATTGAAGTAGCGGCAAGCAGAGACTGACGAGAATCACTTTCATTGAAAAGGGTTGCCAAGCTTCCAAAAAACTACGAGTTTCCTGAAATCTCAGCCAACATTTTTTCACCAATCTTGATAATACTTGTAGATAATGATGAGTACACCAATCCCACTTGGCTCACCAAATTTCGTTCTTCTAGGTTAAACCGTTCCTTTTTAGCAACCGTTTTCATGTTTAGGTTTCACTCTGTTTTCTCCTATATGGATACATGTAGTTGGAACTCTAAATCAAACACGGTTTGTGCTAATTCTTTGAAACTTGGCACAATAATGTAGTTCCAAGTTCTATCGCTATGGTTTGTGTCCTATTGAAGTAGCCCGAAGCAGAGACTGACGAGAATCACTTTCATTGAAAGGGGTTGCCAAGCTTCCGTAAAACTACGAGTTTCCTGAAATCTCAGCAAACATTTTTCACCCAATCTTCATGATACTTGCAGCTAAGGATCAGTACACCAATCCCACTTGGCTCACCAAATTTCGTTCTTCTAGGTTAAACCGTTCCTTTGCAGTAACCGTTTTCATGTTTAGGTTTCACTCTGTTTTCTCCTATATGGATACATGTAGTTGGAACTCTAAATCAAACATGGATTTTGCTAGCTCTTTGAAACTTGGCACAATAATATAGTTCCAAGTTCTATGGCTATGGTTTGTGTCCTATTGAAGTAGCCCCAAGCAGAGACTGACGAGAATCCCTTTCATTGAAAGGGGTTGCCAAGCTTCCAAAAAACTACGAGTTTCCTGAAATCTCAGCAAACATTTTTTCACCAATCTTGATAATACTTGCAGATAATGATCAGTACACCAATCCCACTTGGCTCACCAAATTTCGTTCTTCTAGTTTAAACCGTTCCTTTTTAGCAACCGTTTTCATGTTTAGGTTTCACTCTGTTTTCTCCTATATGGATACATGTAGTTGGAACTCTAAATCAAACGCGGTTTGTGCTAGCTCTTTGAAACTTGGCACAATAATGTAGTTCCAAGTTCTATAGCTATGGTTTGTGTCCTATTGAAGTAGCCCCAAGCAGAGACTGACGAGAATCACTTTCATTGAAAGGGGTTGCCAAGCTTCCGTAAAACTACGAGTTTCCTGAAATCTCACCAAACATTTTTTCACCAATCTTGATGATACTTGCAGGTAATGATCAGTAATCCCAATCCCACTTGGCTCACCAAATTTCGTTCTTCTAGGTTAAACCGTTCCTTTGCAGTAACCGTTTTCATGTTTAGGTTTCACTCTGTTTTCTCCTATATGGATATATGTAGTTGGAACTCTAAATCAAACACGGTTTGTGCTAATTCTTTGAAACTTGGCACAATAATGTAGTTCCAAGTTCTATCCTTATGGTTTGTGTCCTATTGAAGTAGCCCCAAGCAGAGACTGACGATAATCACTTTCATAGAAAGGGGTTGCCAAGCTTCCAAAAAACTACGAGTTTGCTGAAATCTCAGCAAACATTTTTTCACCAAACTTGATGATACTTGCAGGGAATGATCAGTACACCAATCCCACTTGGCTCACCAAATTTCGTTCTTCTAGGTTAAACCGTTCCTTTGCAGTAACCGTTTTCATGTTTAGGTTTCACTCTGTTTTCTCCTATATGGATACATGTAGTTGGAACTCTAAATCAAACGCGGTTTGTGCTAGCTCTTTGAAACTTGGCACAATAATGTAGTTCCAAGTTCTATAGCTATGGTTTGTGTCCTATTGAAGTAGCCCCAAGCAGAGACTGACGAGAATCACTTTCATTGAAAGGGGTTGCCAAGCTTCCAAAAAAACTACGAGTTTCCTGAAATCTCACAAAACAATTTTTCACCAATCTTGATGATACTTGCAGGTAATGATCAGTACACCAATCCCACTTGGCTCACCAAATTTCGTTCTTCTAGGTTAAAACCGTTCCTTTGCAGTAACCGTTTTCACGTTTAGGTTTCACTCTGTTTTCTCCTATATGGATACATGTAGTTGGAACTCTAAATCAAACACGGTTTGTGCTAATTCTTTGAAACTTGGCACAATAATGTAGTTCCAAGTTCTATGGCTATGGTTTGTGTCCTATTGAAGTAGCCCGAAGCAGAGACTGACGAGAATCACTTTCATTGAAAGGGGTTGCCAAGCTTCCGTAAAACTACGAGTTTCCTGAAATCTCAGCAAACATTTTTTCACCCAATCTTGATGATACTTGCAGGTAACGATCAGTAATCCAATCCCACTTGGCTCACCAAATTTCGTTCTTCTAGGTTAAACCGTTCCTTTGCAGTAACCGTTTTCATGTTTAGGTTTCACTCTGTTTTCTCCTATATGGATACATGTAGTTGGAACTCTCAATCAAACACGGCTTGTGCTAGCTCTTTGAAACCCTGCACAATAATGTAGTTCCAAGTTCTATCGCTATGGTTTGTGTCCTATTGAAGTAGCCCGAAGCAGAGACTGACGAGAATCACTTTCATTGAAAGGGGTTGCCAAGCTTCCGTAAAACTACGAGTTTCCTGAAATCTCAGCAAACATTTTTCACCCAATCTTGATGATACTTGCAGGTAAGGATCAGTACACCAATCCCACGTGGCTCACCAAATTTCGTTCTTCTAGGTTAAACCGTTCCTTTGCAGTAACCGTTTTCATGTTTAGGTTTCACTATGTTTCCTCCTATATGGATACATGTAGTTGGAACTCTAAATCAAACACGGATTGTGCTAGCTCTTTGAAACTTGGCACAATAATGTAGTTCCAAGTTCTATGGCTATGGTTTGTGTCCTATTGAAGTAGTCCCAAGCAGAGACTGACGAGAATCACTTTCATTGAAAGGGGTTGCCAAGCTTCCAAAAAACTACGAGTTTCCTGAAATCTCAGCAAACATTTTTTCACCAATCTTGATAATACTTGCAGATAATGATCAGTACACCAATCCCACTTGGCTCACCAAATTTCGTTCTTCTAGTTTAAACCGTTCCTTTTTAGCAACCGTTTTCATGTTTAGGTTTCACTCTGTTTTCTCCTATATGGATACATTTAGTTGGAACTCTAAATCAAACGCGGTTTGTGCTAGCTCTTTGAAACTTGGCACAATAATGTAGTTCCAAGTTCTATAGCTATGGTTTGTGTCCTATTGAAGTAGCCCCAAGCAGAGACTGACGAGAATCACTTTCATTGAAAGGGGTTGCCAAGCTTCCAAAAAAACTACGAGTTTCCTGAAATCTCAGCAAACATTTTTTCACCAATCTTGATGATACTTGCAGGTAATGATCAGTACACCAATACCACTTGGCTCACCAAATTTCGTTCTTCTAGGTTAAACCGTTCCTTTGCAGTAACCGTTTTCATGTTTAGGTTTCACTCTGTTTTCTCCTATATGGATACATGTAGTTGGAACTCTAAATCAAACACGGTTGGTGCTAGCTCTTTGAAACATGGCACAATAATGTAGTTCCAAGTTCTATCGCTATGGTTTCTGTCCTATTGAAGTAGCCCGAAGCAGAGACTGACGAGAATCACTTTCATTGAAAGGGGTTGCCAAGCTTCCGTAAAACTACGAGTTTCCTGAAATGTCAGAAAACATTTTTTCACCCAATCTTGATGATACTTGCAGGTAATGATCAGTACACCAATCCCACTTGGCTCACCAAATTTCGTTCTTCTAGGTTAAACCGTTCCTTTGCAGTAAACGTTTTCATGTTTAGGTTTCACTCTGTTTTCTCCTATATGGATACATGTATTTGGAACTCTAAATCAAACACGGTTTGTGCTAGCTCTTTGAAACTTGGCACAATAATGTAGTTCCAAGTTCTATAGCTATGGTTTGTGTCCTATTGAAGTAGCCCCAAGCAGAGACTGACGAGAATCTCTTTCATTGAAAGGGGTTGCCAAGCTTCCAAAAAAACTACGAGTTTCCTGAAATCTCACCAAACATTTTTTCACCAATCTTGATGATACTTGCAGGTAATGATCAGTACACCAATCCCACTTGGCTCACCAAATTTCGTTCTTCTAGGTTAAACCGTTCCTTTGCAGTAACCGTTTTCATGTTTAGGTTTCACTCTGTTTTCTCCTATATGGATACATGTAGTTGGAACTCTAAATCAAACACGGTTTGTGCTAATTCTTTGAAACTTGGCACAATAATGTAGTTCCAAGTTGTATCGCTATGGTTTGTGTCCTATTGAAGTAGCCCGAAGCAGAGACTGACGAGAATCACTTTCATTGAAAGGGGTTGCCAAGCTTCCGTAAAACTACGAGTTTCCTGAAATCTCAGCAAACATTTTTCACCCAATCTTGATGATACTTGCAGGTAATGATCAGTTCACCAATCCCACTTGGCTCACCAAATTTCGTTCTTCTAGGTTAAACCGTTCCTTTGCAGGAACCGTTTTCATGTTTAGGTTTCACTCTGTTTTCTCCTATATGGATACATGTAGTTGGAACTCTAAATCAAACACGGTTTGTGCAAGCTCTTTAAAACTTGGCACAATAATGTAGTTCCAAGTTCTATGGCTATGGTTTGTGTCCTATTGAAGTAGCCCCAAGCAGAGACTGACGAGAATCACTTTCATTGAAAGTGGTTGCCAAGCTTCCAAAAACTACGAGTTTCCTGAAATCTCAGCAAATATTTTTTCACCCTATCTTGATGATACTTGCAGGTAATGATCAGTACACCAATCCCACTTGGCTCACCAAATTTCGTTCTTCTAGGTTAAACCGTTCCTTTGCAGTAACCGTTTTCATGTTTAGGTTTCACTCTGTTTTCTCCTATATGGATACATGTAGTTGGAACTCTAAATCAAACGCGGTTTGTGCTAGCTCTTTGAAACTTGGCACAATAATGTAGTTCCAAGTTCTATAGCTATGGTTTGTGTCCTATTGAAGTAGCCCCAACCAGAGACTGACGAGAATCACTTTCATTGAAAGGGGTTGCCAAGCTTCCAAAAAACTACGAGTTTGCTGAAATCTCAGCAAACATTTTTTCACCAATCTTGATGATACTTGCAGGTAATGATCAGTAATCCAATCCCACTTGGCTCACCAAATTTCGTTCTTCTAGGTTAAACCGTTCCTTTGCAGGAACCGTTTTCATGTTTAGGTTTCACTCTGTTTTCTCCTATATGGATACATGTAGTTGGAACTCTAAATCAAACACGGATTGTGCTAGCTCTTTGAAACTTGGCACAATAATGTAGTTCCAAGTTCTATGGCTATGGTTTGTGTCCTATTGAAGTAGCCCCAAGCAGAGACTGACGAGAATCACTTTCATTGAAAGTGGTTGCCAAGCTTCCAAAAAACTACGAGTTTCCTGAAATCTCAGCAAACATTTTTTCACCCAATCTTGATGATACTTGCAGGTAAGGATCAGTACATCAATCCCACTTGGCTCACCAAATTTTGTTCTTCTAGGTTAAACCGTTCCTTTGCAGTAACCGTTTTCATGTTTAGTTTTCACTCTGTTTTATCCTATATGGATACATGTAGTTGGAACTCTAAATGAAACACGGTTTGTGCTAGCTCTTTAAACTTGGCACAATAATGTAGTTCCAAGTTCTATGGCTATGGTTTGTGTCCTATTGAAGTAGCCCGAAGCAGAGACTGACGAGAATCACTTTCATTGAAAGGGGTTGCCAAGCTTCCGTAAAAGTACGAGTTTCCTGAAATCTCAGCAAACATTTTTTCACCCAATCTTGATGATACTTGCAGGTCATGATCAGTACACCAATCCCACTTGGCTCACCAAATTTCGTTCTTCTAGGTTAAACCGTTCTTTTCCAGTAACCGTTTTCATGTTTAGGTTTCACTCTGTTTTCTCCTATATGGATACATGTAGTTGGAACTCTAAATCAAACACGGTTTGTGCTAATTCTTTGAAACTTGGCACAATAATGTAGTTCCAAGTTCTATCGCTATGGTTTGTGTCCTATTGAAGTAGCCCCAAGCAGAGACTGACGATAATCACTTTAATTGAAAGGGGTTGCCAAGCTTCCAAAAAACTACGAGTTTGCTGAAATCTCAGCAAACATTTTTTCACCAATCTTGATGATACTTGCAGGTAATGATCAGTAATCCAATCCCACTTGGCTCACCAAATTTCGTTCTTCTAGGTTAAACCGTTCCTTTGCAGTAACCGTTTTCATGTTTAGGTTTCACTCTGTTTTCTCCTATATGGATACATGTAGTTGGAACTCTCAATCAAACACGGTTTGTGCTAATTCTTTGAAACTTGGCACAATAATGTAGTTCCAAGTTCTATGGCTATGGTTTGTGTCCTATTGAAATAGCCCCAGGCAGAGACTGACGAGAATCACTTTCATTGAAAGGGGTTGCCAAGCTTCCGTAAAACTACGAGTTTCCTGAAATCTCAGCAAACATTTTTTCACCCAATCTTGATGATACTTGCAGGTAATGATCAGTACACCAATCCCACTTGGCTCACCAACTTTCGTTCTTCTAGGTTAAACCGTTCTTTTCCAGTAACCGTTTTCATGTTTAGGTTTCACTCTGTTTCTCCTATATGGATACATGTAGTTGGAACTCTAAATCAAACACGTTTGTGCTAGCTCTTTGAAACTTGGCACAATAATGTAGTTCCAAGTTCTATAGCTATGGTTTGTGTCCTATTGAAGTAGCCCCAAGCAGAGACTGACGAGAATCACTTTCATTGAAAGGGGTTGCCAAGCTTCCGTAAAACTACGAGTTTCCTGAAATCTCAGCAAACATTTTTTCACCCAATCTTGATGATACTTGCAGGTAATGATCAGTACACCAATCCCACTTGGCTCACCAAATTTCGTTCTTCTAGGTTAAACCGTTCCTTTGCAGTAACCGTTTTCATGTTTAGGTTTCACTCTGTTTTCTCCTATATGGATACATGTAGTTGGAACTCTAAATCAAACACGGTTTGTGCTAATTCTTTGAAACTTGGCACAATAATGTAGTTCCTAGTTCTATCGCTATGGTTTGTGTCCTATTGAAGTAGCCCCAAGCAGAGACTGACGAGAATTAAATTCATTGAAATTGGTTGCCAAGCTTCCAAAAAACTACGAGTTTCCTGAAATCTCAGCAAACATTTTTCAGCCAATCTTGATGATACTTGCAGGTCATGATCAGTACACCAATCCCACTTGGCTCACCAAATTTCGTTCTTCTAGGTTAAACCGTTCCTTTGCAGTAACCGTTTTCATGTTTAGGTTTCACTCTGTTTTCTCCTATATGGATACATGTAGTTGGAACTCTAAATCAAACACGGTTTGTGCTAGCTCTTTGAAACTTGTCACAATAATGTAGTTCCAAGTTCTATCGCTATGGATTGTGTCCTATTGAAGTAGCCCGTAGCAGAGACTGACGAGAATCACTTTCATTGAAAGGGGTTGCCAAGCTTCCGTAAAACTACGAGTTTCCTGAAATTTCACCAAACATTTTTTCACCAATCTTGATGATACTTGCAGGTAATGATCAGTAATCCAATCCCACTTGGCTCACCAAATTTCGTTCTTCTAGGTTAAACCGTTCCTTTGCAGTAACCGTTTTCATGTTTAGGTTTCACTCTGATTTCTCCTATATGGATACATGTAGTTGGAACTCTAAATCAAACACGGTTTGTGCTAATTCTTTGAAACTTGGCACAATAATGTAGTTCCAACTTCTATCGCTATAGTTTGTGTCCTATTGAAGTAGCCCGAAGCAGAGACTGACGAGAATCACTTTCATTGAAAGGGGTTGCCAAGCTTCCGTAAAACTACGAGTTTCCTGAAATCTCAGCAAACATTTTTCACCCAATCTTGATGATACTTGCAGGTAAGGATCAGTACACCAATCCCACTTGGCTCACCAAATTTTGTTCTTCTAGGTTAAACCGTTCCTTTGCAGTAACTGTTTTCATGTTTAGGTTTCACTCTGTTTTCTCCTATATGGATACATGTAGTTGGAACTCTAACTCAAACACGGTTTGTGCTAGCTCTTTAAACTTGGCACAATAATGTAGTTCCAAGTTCTATGGCTATGGTTTGTGTCCTATTGAAGTAGCCCGAAGCAGAGACTGACGAGAATCACTTTCATTGAAAGGGGTTGCCAAGCTTCCGTAAAACTACGAGTTTCCTGAAATCTCAGCAAACATTTTTTCACCCAATCTTGATGATACTTGCAGGTAATTATCAGTACACCAAACCCACTTGGCTCACCAAATTTCGTTCTTCTAGGTTAAACCGTTGCTTTGCAGTAACCGTTTTCATGTTTAGGTTTCACTCTGTTTTCTCCTATATGGATACATCAGTTGGAACTCTAAGTCAAACGCGGTTTGTGCTAGCTCTTTTAAACTGGCACAAAAATGTAGTTCCAAGTTCTATAGCTATGGTTTGTGTCCTATTGAAGTAGCCCCAAGCAGAGACTGACGAGAATCACTTTCATTGAAAGGGGTTGCCAAGCTTCCAAAAAAACTACGAGTTTCCTGAAATTTCACCAAACATTTTTTCACCAATCTTGATGATACTTGCAGGTAATGATCAGTAATCCAATCCCACTTGGCTCACCAAATTTCGTTCTTCTATGTTAAACCGTTCTTTGCAGTAACCGTTTTCATGTTTAGGTTTCACTCTGATTTCTCCTATATGGATACATGTAGTTGGAACTCTAAATCAAACACGGTTTGTGCTAAATTCTTTGAAACTTGGCACAATAATGTAGTTCCAACTTCTATCGCTATAGTTTGTGTCCTATTGAAGTAGCCCGAAGCAGAGACTGACGAGAATCACTTTCATTGAAAGGGGTTGCCAAGCTTCCGTAAAACTACGAGTTTCCTGAAATCTCAGCAAACATTTTTCACCCAATCTTGATGATACTTGCAGGTAAGGATCAGTACACCAATCCCACTTGGCTCACCAAATTTCGTTCTTCTAGGTTAAACCGTTCTTTTGCAGTAACCGTTTTCATGTTTAGGTTTCACTCTGTTTTCTCCTATATGGATACATGTAGTTGGAACTCTAAATCAAACACGGTTTGTGCTAATTCTTTGAAACTTGGCACAATAATGTAGTTCCAAGTTCTATGGCTATGGTTTGTGTCCTATTGAAATAGCCCCAAGCAGAGACTGACGAGAATCACTTTCATTGAAAGGGGTTGCCAAGCTTCCGTAAAACTACGAGTTTCCTGAAATCTCAGCAAACATTTTTTCACCCAATCTTGATGATACTTGCAGGTAATGATCAGTACACCAATCCCACTTGGCTCACCAAATTTCGTTCTTCTAGGTTAAACCGTTCTTTTCCAGTAACCGTTTTCATGTTTAGGTTTCACTCTGTTTCTCCTATATGGATACATGTAGTTGGAACTCTAAATCAAACACGTTTGTGCTAGCTCTTTGAAACTTGGCACAATAATGTAGTTCCAAGTTCTATAGCTATGGTTTGTGTCCTATTGAAGTAGCCCCAAGCAGTGACTGACGAGAATCACTTTCATTGAAAGGGGTTGCCAAGCTTCCGTAAAACTACGAGTTTCCTGAAATCTCAGCAAACATTTTTTCACCCAATCTTGATGATACTTGCAGGTAATGATCAGTACACCAATCCCACTTGGCTCACCAAAATTTCGTTCTTCTAGGTTAAACCGTTCCTTTGCAGTAACCGTTTTCATGTTTAGGTTTCACTCTGTTTTCTCCTATATGGATACATGTAGTTGGAACTCTAAATCAAACACGGTTTGTGCTAATTCTTTGAAACTTGGCACAATAATGTAGTTCCTAGTTCTATCACTATGGTTTGTGTCCTATTGAAGTAGCCCCAAGCAGAGACTGACGAGAATTAAATTCATTGAAATTGGTTGCCAAGCTTCCAAAAAACTACGAGTTTCCTGAAATCTCAGCAAACATTTTTTCAGCCAATCTTGATGATACTTGCAGGTCATGATCTGTACACCAATCCCACTTGGCTCACCAAATTTCGTTCTTCTAGGTTAAACCGTTCCTTTGCAGTAACCGTTTTCATGTTTAGGTTTCACTCTGTTTTCTCCTATATGGATACATGTAGTTGGAACTCTAAATCAAACACGGTTTGTGCTAGCTCTTTGAAACTTGTCACAATAATGTAGTTCCAAGTTCTATCGCTATGGATTGTGTCCTATTGAAGTAGCCCGAAGCAGAGACTGACGAGAATCACTTTCATTGAAAGGGGTTGCCAAGCTTCCGTAAAACTACGAGTTTCCTGAAATTTCACCAAACATTTTTTCACCAATCTTGATGATACTTGCAGGTAATGATCAGTAATCCAATCCCACTTGGCTCACCAAATTTCGTTCTTCTAGGTTAAACCGTTCCTTTGCAGTAACCGTTTTCATGTTTAGGTTTCACTCTGATTTCTCCTATATGGATACATGTAGTTGGAACTCTAAATCAAACACGGTTTGTGCTAATTCTTTGAAACTTGGCACAATAATGTAGTTCC